>NW_024070192.1:3682738-3682903 GCF_014754425.2 Oryx dammah | reverse complement strand
GGGCTCCTCTCTGGGTGTGAGTGGGCTCCTCTCTAGGTGTGAGTGGGCTCCTCTCTGGCTGTGAGTGGGGCTCCTAGGTGTGAGTGGGCTCCTTTCTGGGTGTGAGAGGGGCTCCTCTCTAGGTGTGAGTGGGGCTCCTGTCTGGGTGTGAGTGGGCTCCTCTCT
>NW_024070192.1:3416453-3682728 GCF_014754425.2 Oryx dammah | reverse complement strand
TCTGGGTGTGAGAGGGGCTCCTCTCTAGGTGTGAGTTGGCTCCTCTCTAGGTGTGAGTGGGCTCCTCTCTGGGTGTGAGTGGGCTCCTCTCTGGGTGTGAGTGGGGCTCCCCCTGGCTGTGGAGCACAGGCTTCCCACTGCGCCCTTCTCTTCTGCTGCAGAGCACAGGCTCTCGGATGTGCCCTTCAGTCACTGTGGTTACGGGCCTGGTTGCACTGTGGCCTGTGCAGTCTTCCTGGACTGAGGGTTAACCTGTATTCCTTGCATTGGCAAACAGATTCTTATCCACTTGACCCCCAGGGGAGTCTGTGCTGCTTCTTTTAACACAGCCTGGAAAGTCTTAGCCAGAGTAATTAGATAACCAAGCGATGGTGAAAGCGTCGAGGTGCAGATTATCAGGGACTGTCTCAGGAGTCACCTGTCCTGCTCATGCCTAACAAAGAAGTTGTATCCAAAGTGTCAACGAACTCTCGTAACTCAATAATAATAATAAAGATATACGGGGGAAAGACGTGGCACTTCTCGAAAGAAGGTATCTGCTAGCCAGTACGTATTTGAAAAAGGGCTCCTCCTCATTAGTCATCTGAAAATTCAAATTAAAATTACAGAGATTCTACCGCACACCCATCTGAAAGGCTATGTTTAAGCGGCTGACAGTACCTACTATTGTCAAGGACATTCGAGTGAATGAAAGCCTCCTTATTGCTTGTGGGAGTGTGAAATGGTCCAACCACACTGAGAAACACTCTGGCGATTTCTAATAAAGTTAAACATACACCTACCCATGACCCAGCGGTTCCACTCCTCGACACTTCTTTCTCAGAGAAATGAGCATGTGTGTCCACGCATATATACCCACAAGCACACAACACGCTTTATTCATAAAAGCCCCAAACTAGGAAATACCAAATATCCATCAACAGAAGAATGCAATTAAAACCATAGTATATTTAGATGAATCACTGCACCGCAGTTTAAAAAAATATATAAGCTACTTGATACACACAACAATATAAGTGAATTTC
Source organism: Oryx dammah (assembly GCF_014754425.2). Taxonomy (NCBI): domain Eukaryota; kingdom Metazoa; phylum Chordata; class Mammalia; order Artiodactyla; family Bovidae; genus Oryx; species Oryx dammah. Next base: position 3,681,703 of record NW_024070192.1, on the reverse strand, counting down.
AGAAATATTATTGGACCAAAAGAAGCCAGAAACAAACATAAATTAGCAAGTCAACATGAATTATTCATACTGAATAATTCCAATTTTATGAAATTCAAGAAGAAGCTAAATTAACATACGATGATAGATGTCAGGAAAGTTGTTATTTCTAGCAGGGGGTGGAGAGAGTTTTTGTCTCAGGAAAAATGTGGACATTTTCTGGGTATGATAGACATGTTCTAGACATTCATCCGGGCATGTGTAAATAGTCACTTAAGATGTGTGTGCCTTCCTGTGTGTTCATCTTAGCTTAATAAATTAAAACAAGGTAAGAAAGACACTTTGATGTGCATTCAGATTTCTCAGGGGAGCTTGTTAAAATGCAGGTTCTGTTTTAGTGGCAAGGAACAGGCTGGAGTTTCCACATTATTAACTAACTCCTGAGTGCCGGCATAGCCAGTCCTGGGATTTCAGTTGAAGTGGCAGGGCCCTAAAACCTGCTCCTCGCTGTTCCAATGACTGTCACTCTAAAACAAAAGCCTCCAGGCTGAGGGGTATAAAATAGCCATTTTATCGACTGGATGATTATGCATCTCAGCAATCTGAACAGGACACGGCGGGATGGCGTGTCTTTTTTTTTCCTGAAGACCTATGGCACCTAAGGCTTCAGCTGGGAAGCGTCTGAGAGTAGGATTGGATGGTTAGGGCTGCGATGCCTGGATGCTCCTTCATGCACAGAGCTGACTCTCCGGCTAGGAGTTCACGATAGTTAGGATGGCCCCCTGGAACATGGGGAGCACCTGCAGAGGACTTCTGTGTGGCTCCAGACTGTTCTAGAGACTCAGCAGTTCCATTTCCTCCAGAATGAATCTCTTGTCTCCTGTGTCTGTCTGCCGGTGTGCAGCAGTGTGAGTCAAAATCGAGCAGGCCGATGATCCAGTGGTTTGAAGGGGCTAAGAGAACAACCTCCCAATCCAGAGGCCATTGAGGGGGTCAGAAAAATATCTGTCTGAGTGAGAGCCCTGGGGAGGTCATCTCTGCCTTGCCCAGGAGGGCCAAAGACACATCCGTTAAACACACTGAACACTGACCGAGTCCAGAGAGTGACGTGACTGGTTCATGCAGTTCTGAGTCATGAACCCAGACCTGAACTTGCCCAGAGAGAGTCACACCTCTCTCTATATTTTTTAAACCTGGGGATCTGTTTCAGGGTGACAAGTGAGCTTGGGTGCCAGTGGCATTTAGAGCTTCTGCTGTGGGCTACGAAGAGTAGCCCAGAAAGCATAGTAAAGCTTGGAAACATGACTAGTTCATCCTTGGAAGGTTTACTACTCAGACCCTTCTTTGAGCAGTAGAACTCTGATTTTCTGCAATAGTTTATTCTCCTAATATTTTGGGCTTCTTACATGAATCAGCCTCTTTTCACCATGTCTGAAAATTCTGCTAGTTGGTCTCATCATTCCTCAATATAAATTAACAAAATTTGTTTATTTGACAAAAGTTACTGTGCTTGAATTTTAAAAAATAAAAAGATGTTCACTAGATAAATTGACACTATTAGTACAGCAGTGTGCTGTACTAAAATGTGTAGTCTTGAATTAGAGTTACCAGCTATAAACACTGGACAAATATCCATAAAATGGAACTAATATTTACCTTTCAAAATACTGTTAAATAAGGCACTATATGTAAAGCATGAATAACACTGCATAGCATTTGTAAGTATTGAAGTTTCAATTCCTTGCTCCCCACTCACCCCTAACTTTATCCAAAGCACTAATCCTATCACGATTCCCTGCTATAAGTTCCCCTTATGAAAAAGTTCCCTGGTAGCTCAATCAGTAAGGAATCCACCAGCAATGCGAGAGACCACCTACAATCCAGGAGACCTGGGTTTGATCCCTGGTCGGGAAGATCCCCTGGAGAAGAAAATGGCAACCCACTCCAGTATTCTTCCTGGGAAATCCCATGGACATAGGAGCCTGGTGGCCTATAGTCCAAGGGATAGAAAGAGTTGGACACGACTTAGTAACTAAACCACCACCATGAAAAGTACTATACAAAGTATTTAAGTATCTTGTAATTCTATGAGGTATTAAGTATTAAATATTAAGTAATATTCACAAACTTCCATTTTAACTGGTAACTTCAGATAAATTGGGCGTAATATACAGATGACACCACCCTTATGGCAGAAAGTGAAGAGGAACTAAAAAGCCTCTTGATAAAAGTGAAAGAGGAGAGTGAAAAAGTTGGCTTAATGTTCAACATTCAGAAAACTAAGATCATGGCATCTGCTCCCATTACTTCATGGGAAATAGATGGGGAAACAGTGGAAACAGTGTCAGACTTCATTTTCTGGGGCTCCAAAATCACTGCAGATGGTGATTGCAGCCATACTGAGGAAACCAGAATTGAAAGAGACACATGTACCCCAATGTACATCACAGCACTGTTCATAATAGCCAGGACATGGAAGCAACCTAGATGTCCATCAGCAGATGAATGGATAAGAAAGCTGTGGTACATATACACAATGGAATATTACTCAGCCATTAAAAAGAATACATTTGAAACAGTTGTAATGAGGTGGATGAAACTGGAGCCTATTATACAGAGTGAAGTAAGCCAGAAAGAAAAACACCAATACAGTATGCTAATGCAAACAAAAAAAAGAAAAGAAATGCAAAAAAGCAAAATGGCTGTCTGGGGAGGCCTTACAAATAGCTGTGAAAAGAAGAGAGGCGAAAAGCAAAGGAGAAAAGGAAAGATAAGCATCTGAATGCAGAGTTCCAAAGAATAGCAAGAAGAGATAAGAAAGCCTCCTTCAGCGATCAATGCAAAGAAATAGAGGAAAACAACAGAATGGGAAAGACTAGAGATCTCTTCAAGAAAATTAGAGATACCAAGGGAACATTTCATGCAAAGATGTGCTCGATAAAGGACAGAAATGGTATGGACCTAACAGAAGCAGAAGATATTAAGAAGAGGTGGCAAGAATACACGGAAGAACTGTACAAAAAAGATCTTCATGACCCAGATAATCATGATGATGTGATCACTAATCTAGAGCCAGACATCTTGGAAAGTGAAGTCAAGTGGGCCTTAGAAAGCATCACTATGAACAAAGCTAGTGGAGTTGATGGAATTCCAGTGGAGCTGTTTCAAATCCTGAAAGATGATGCTGTGAAAGTGCTGCACTCAATATGCCAGCAAATTTGGAAAACTTAGCAGTGGCCACAGGACTGGAAAAGGTCAGTTTTCATTCCAATCCCAAAGAAAGGCAATGCAAAAGAATGCTCAAACTACCTCACAATTGCACTCATCTCACATGCTAGTAAAGTAATGCTCAAAATTCTCTGAGCCAGGATTCAGCAATATATGAACCGTGAACTCGCTGATGTTCAAGCTGGTTTTAGAAAAGGCAGAGGAACCAGAGATCAAATTGCCAACATCCACTGGATCATGGAAAAAGCAAGAGAGTTCCAGAAGAAACATCTATTTCTGCTTTATTGACTATGCCAAAGCCTTCGACTGTGTGGATCACAATAAACTATGAAAAATTCTGAAAGAGATGGGAATACCAGACCACCTAACCTGCCTCTTAAGAAATCTGTATGCAGATCAGGAAGCAACAGTTAGAACCAGACATGGAGCAACAGACTGGTTCCAAATAGGAAAAGGAGTACGTCAAGGCTGTATATTGTCACCCTGCTTATTTAACTTATATGTAGAGTACATCATGAGAAACGCTGGGCTGGATGAAGCACAAGCTAGAATCAAGACTGCTGGGAGAAATATCAATAACGTCAGATATGCAGATGACAGCACTCTTATGGCAGAAAGTGAAGAGGAGCTAAAGAGCCTCTTGATGAAAGTGAAAGAGGAGAGTGAAAAAGTTGGCTTAAAGCTCAACATTCAGAAAACAAAGATCATGGCATCTGGTCCCATCACTTCATGGGAAATAGATGGGGAAACAGTGGAAACAGTGTCAGACTTTATTTTGGGGGGGCTCCAAAATCACTGCAGATGGTGACTGCAGCCATGAAATTAAAAGATGCTTACTCCTTGGAAGAAAATTTATGACTAACCTAGATAGTATATTCAAAAGCAGAGACATTACTTTGCCGACTAAGGTCCATCTAGTCAAGGCTATGGTTTTTCCTGTGGTCATGTAAGGATGTGAGAGTTGGACTGTGAAGAAGGCTGAGTGCTGAAGAATTGATGCTTTTGAACTGTGGTGTTGGAGAAGACCAACTCCTTGAGCCTACACAAACTCATGTCCATCGCATCAGTGATGCCATCCAACCATCTCATCCTCCGTTGTCCCCTTCTCCTCCTGCCTTCAATCTTTCCCAGCATCAGGGTCTTTTCAAATGAATTCGTTCTTCAAATCAGGTGGCCGAAGTATTGGAGTTTCAGCTTCAGCATCAGTCCTTCCAATGAATATTCAGGACTGATTTCCTTTATGATGGACTGGTTGGATCTTCTTGCAGTCCAAGGGACTCTCAAGAGTCTTCTCCAGCACCACAGTTCAAAAGCATCAATTCTTCGGTGCTCAGCTTTCTTTATAGTCCAACTCTCACATCCATACATGACTACTGGAAAAACCATAGCTTTGACTAGATGGACCTTTGTTGGCAAAGTAATGTCTCTGCTTTTTAATATGCCATCTAGGTTGGCATACGTGACTACTGGAAAAACCATAGCTTTGACTAAATGGACCTTTGTTGGCAAAGTAATGTCTCTGCTTTTTAATATGCCATCTAGGTTGGTCATAGCTTTTCTTCTAAGGAGCAAGCGTCTTAATTTCATGGCTACAGTCACCATCTACAGTGATTGTGGAGCCCAGAAAAATAAAGTCTCACTGTTTCCATTGTTTCCCCATCTATTTGCCATGAAATGATAGGACCAGATGCCATGATCTTAGTTTTCTGAATGTTGAGTTTTAAACCGACTTTTTCACTCTCCTCTTTCACTTTTATCAAGAGGCTCTTTAGTTCCTCTTTGCTTTCTGCCATAAGGGTGGTGTCATCTGCATATCTGAGATTATTTATATTTCTCCCGCCAGTCTTGATTCCAGGTTGTGCTTCATCCTGCCCAGCATTTCTCATGATGTACTCTGCATATAAGTTAAATAAGCAGGGTGACACTGTAAAGCCTTGACATACTCCTTTCCTGAATTGGAGCCAGTCTATTGTTCCATGTCCAGTTCTAACTGTTGCTGTTTGACCTGCACACAGATTTCTCAGGAGGTAAGTCAGGTGGTCTGAAGAAGTATCAATAACCTCAGATATGCAGATGACACCACCCTTATGGCAGAAAGCAAAGGGAAACTAAAAAGCCTCTTGACCAAAGTGAAAAAGGGGAGCAAAAAAGTTGGCTAAAAACTCAACATTTAAAAACGAGGATCATGGCATCTGATTCCATCACTTCCTGACAAATCAATGGGGAAACAATGGAAACAATGAGATACTTTATTTTGGGGGGCTCTGAAATCACTGCAGATGGTGACTGCAGCCATGAAATTAAAAGACACTTGCTCCTTGTAAGAAAATCTATGATCAACCTAGACAGCATATTAAAAAGCAGAGACATTACTTTACTAGCAAAGGTCCTTCTAGTCAAGGCTATGGGTTTTCCAGTCATGTATGGATGTGAGAGTTGGACCATAAAGAAAACTGAGTGCTGAAGAATTGATGCTTTTGAACTGTGGTGTTGGAGAAGACTCTTGAGAGTCCCTTGGCCTGCAAGGAGATCCAACCAGTCCATCCTAAAGGAAATCAGGGTGTTCACTGTGACACAGAAGGGTTAGGGGATTACTGTCCTCATACAGAGAGCTGGTCAAACCAAAAGAGGGCTCATTTGGGGATTAGAGTGTCTGAGAATAAAACTGCTGGCTGTCTTAAAGTGTCCCTACTTTTTTCAAGATAGTAAGGTTTTCTCACTGGCAAATGTATTAAAGGTTTTATTGTAAAATTTGGGACAATGCAATAACTAATTACAGTACACAAAAGTCATCACTGTCTAAAATATTTCATGCATTTTGGTCCTTGTATTGAATATTAACCAAGGGTCCTGGCAGGAATCAGAAAGCACAGAGACTCAGGTTCAATCCCTGGGTCGGGAAGATCCCCTGGAGGAGGAAATGGCAGCCCACTCTAGTATTCCTTCCTGGAAAATCCCATGGACAGAGGAGCCTTGTGGCTACAGTCCATGGGGTTACAAAGAATCGTGCATGATTGAAGCAACTTAGCACATACACTTGGGGTTTACTTACAAAGGAACTAGTTCTGATGCTGTGGTTGCAAGGAGGGGACCCCCAGGACAAACCCCCAGGACCAGCAGTGGAAGACCACTGCCAAAGGAGGCTAGGCGGGGATGTTACTGGGGTCAGAAGGGAGGCAGCTGTGCAGGACAAGATGCTTCGTGGGGAGGAACGAGTCCTCCAACCTTCAGGAGCACAGCCATCCTAAGTGAGCCTCTACGGGGCGAGAAGCAGGATTATGAACACCTCACACCCCTTCTCTATCTTCCTCATCTTTTGTGTGGCCTTTTCCGTGACCACACCTAACAGTGTGTTAGGGGAAATGGAAGCCCTTTAAGGTCACCTCTGAGTTTGGGAAGAAGAACCAAGGGTGGTCTCAGATCCGGTCTCTCACAAGATTGCTTAGTTGAGACCATGTGGACTGAACACAGGACTGAACCCAGTTAAAGGTTTTATGTGCTGGTCACTCAGCTGGATCCAACTCTGTGTGATCCTATGGACTGTATCCTCCCAGGCTCCTTTGTCCATGGGGATTCTCCAGGCAAGAATAACTGAGTGGGTTGCTATGCCCTCCTCCAGGGGATCTTCTCAACCCAGGGATCAAACCCAGGTCTCCCACATTCCAGGCAAATTCTTTACCATCTGAGCTACCAGGGAAGCCCAAGAATAACTGGAATGGGTAGCCTACCCCTTCTCCAGGGGAACTTCCTGACCCAGGAGTTGAACTGGGGTCTCCTACATTACAGGCAGATTCTTTACCAGCTGAGCTACCAGGGAAGCATAAGGGTGTTATAAAACCTTTTAAGATTTAGCAGATGGGTGTGGAGATCTCCTGTTTTGCTTTTATTGCAGACTAGCCTCATCTTAAGCTCCTCTGCTTCTTAAACCTGCCACCAAACTCTCTGTAGTGACCTACCTCTTTCTTTGATCTCCTTGCCTTCTGTGTACACAGTTAGTTTCAGATTTCACCAGGGGAACTCCTAACTTTGCCAACCAACAAAGGAAAATCCATCACTGGAGAGAACAGATATACATCCCATGATGTCACCAAGTCAAACAGTTGTTGATAAGTAGTGACTGGAGATTAATCGTTAAACTACTTAAAAGCAAATGGACAGGTCCCTCAAGACTGAAAGATTCATTAGGAGGTAATTTTGCATGCCACTGAATTTAGGAAAGAAAACTCCAGACCTTAGCTAGTCTGTCAACCTCTGGGTTGTTTCTTTTATTGAATCCTTACTAATTTTATAAATCTGACTGCTTACATGAAAATGCAGTTACTATTGCCCCCAGAATTAAGAAAACTTGCCTCCTCTAATAAATCAAAGATCTTCAGTTAAAGCAACCTATAGGTATCAAAAAGGTACAACCTATAGGTACAGTATCAAAAGAGGGGGAGGGGGCGCTTGTCTGGTTAGCAGGGTGTTTTGGCAAAACCTGTTTGAAATTTTTGAATTTGTATGTTGTATTTCGCTTTAAATGTTTAAAATGGTCTTTTCTTTTCAAGGATGCTATCATATAACCTCAATTTTAAACAATTAGCCCCTCAAAATGGCCTGGCAAGAGACCCATTGTGACAGTACAATTTGAATTTTCATTTACAACAGTTTTATCTAAAAAGTAAACAAAAGACAAAACAGACCCTAAAGCACTATATTCTGTTTCCTGAAGCCGACTCCAATGAAGCCATTTTATATTTATGTTTATATTTTATTTTGTAGTTGTACTTTGGTGTAATATGTGAGATACTTTTATTAGCAGATTTTTAAAATTTGTATTAGAAGAGTTGCTTTTATTTGGCTTTTGCCTTTTTTTTTTTTTTTTGGCTTGTAGTTTGTTTTTTTGTTTTCTTGCTTTTGCGGGTGCTTGCATGCTGGTGAGGGTGTGTGAGTACATGTGTGCTTTTAAAGAACTCTTCTCCAGAGACTTGGAAAGCGATAATTAGAGGATGGCGGGTTATGGAATTAGTCCAGTTAGCGGGAGAAAACGTGAAAATAGTTTTGGTCTTTACCAGGAATAACAGCTGCAATTTTTTTTTTAACTGACATTTGAATTTTACCTTCTTGAGAGAGATATTTTAAGCGTTTAACAACATTCATTCCATATTAAAAAATAGATCTCCATCTTAAAAAAAAAAAAAAAAACTGAATTCTCCAGGCAAAAATACTGGAGTGGGTTGTGCCTCTCTTCTCCAGGAGATCTTCCTGACCCAGTAAGGATCGAACCCGGGTCTTCTGCATTGCAGGTAGATTCTTAATCATTTGAGTCACCAGGGAAACCCCTTAATTTACTAAAACAAAGCATTTTAATGTTTCATTGCATGTGTGCTGAGTCACTTCACTGATGTCTGACTCTTTTGTGGCCCCATGGACTGTAGCCCGGAGAAGGCAATGGCAGCCCACTCCAGGACTCTTGCCTGGAAGATCCCATGGATGGAGGAGCCTGGAAGGCTGCAGTCCATGGGATCGCTGAGGGTCAGACATGACTGAGTGACTTCACTTTCACTTTTCATTTTCATGCATTGGAGAAGGGAATGGCGACCCACTTCAGTGTTCTTGCCTGGAGAATCCCAGGGACGGTGGAGCCTGGTGGGCTGCCGTCTATGGGGTCGCACAGAGTCGGACACGACTGAAGCGACTTAGCAGCAGCAGCAGCAGGACTGTAGCCCACCAAGCTCCTCTGTCCATGGGATTCTCCAGGCAAGAATACTGGAGTGGGTTGCCACTCCCTCCTCTAGGGGCTTGTCCTGACCCAGGGATCGAACCTGTGTCTCTTAAGTCACGTGCATTGGGAGACCAGTTCTTTATCACTAGTGCCAGCTGGGAAGCTGTAAGAACAGAGTGCAATAGAAGGCACAACATCTAGGTTTCACTTCTAATCATTTTTAATTGTACACGATTTCTAGTTTGTTACTTACTTCTTCTTACATCTCTTTACCAACTTGCTGCTGATGTTGATGTGACTCTGGACAAGTCCCTTAAAGTCTTTGCACCTCAATTTCATCTTCCTTAAACATGAAATAAGTAGCCTGTTGGAAAAACTCCCTGAGACCTTCAGGTCACACATCTCCAATCTGCTAGTCCTATGCTTCTGAAACGCCGTGTCCTGGGAGTTCTCAAGGTGCAGGGTTAGAACCTAGCTTCCATCAGGGAGTCTGGTTCCATCTGTCTGCATCACGGAGGTCAGGAAATCTGCATTTTTAACAGGGCAATGAGAATGTGGTCTGTGGACCACACTGTGAGCCACTCTGCGTTGGTCTTTTCTGTTCATCAGGCCCATGAAGAACCCCCACCCTTCTGCTGTGCCCTGCTGTCCTGGGCACCCAGACAGAACAGGTGAGGCAGACGTGCTGTGTGTAGGAGAACCCTAGAAACTTTGATTACTTTTCTTTCTAAATAACCCCGCAACACTGCAGAACTTCCCTATCTATCCCAAGTCACTTTTAAAAATAATTGATTGATCGATTTCTCTTTGGCTCTGCCGAGTCTCCGGCGCTAGGAGTGGGCTTTCTCCAGCTGCAGCAGGAGCTCCTCTCCAGTTGCGGCGTGCACGCGTCTCACTGCAGTGGCTTCCCTTGTTGCAGAGCATGGGCTTGAGGGTGCGTGGGCTCAGTAGCTATGGCTCCCAGGCTCTACAGCACTGGCTCAATACTTGTGGCGTTTGGCCTTGGTTGCTCTGTGGCATGTGGAATCGTCCCAGATCAGGGATTAAACCCGTGTTCCCTGCATTGGCAGGCAGATTCTTAACCACTGGACCCCTGAGGAAGCCCCCCACCCCATCCAAGTGCAGTTTTATTCAATCAGGATGAGTCTCTACCTCTAAGTAAGGAGGCTTAAGCATGCCTCGAAGCAAAATGTGTGAGCTGATGGATTTGTGCTCAGGTGGCTCTCAGGGGCTTCTCAGTGGCACCCCAAAAGAGCATCTTCTTGCCATGGGGTCTGAGGCTGGCCTCCTCCACATACACCATCTCTTAGGATCCTCACAGCTTCCTTGTTTTTGAACAATAGCCTCATGTTATTGTTTGACTCCAACTTCCTGGACACATTCTACTTCCTGTTGGGTAACAGAGAAATGAGACTAACCAACAAACCACTGCTGTGGCGCCCAGGACACTTCCAATCTGAGGTTTCCAAGGAGCCACAGGGTTTTACTCTGATGAAAACCAGTCCATTGTATGGAGCAGGTCAGGAGGAAGCAATGAAACCAGCTCCACAGAAGTGGCCACTCAGACCCTTGGCCGCAGGCTCACAGTCGATAAAGGCAGATCGGAGAGGTTCTCGGTGAAAATGCTTTCAGCCCTTCTTGTTTCTCTTCCTTTTATTCACTGTCTTCCCATCCACCTTCCTTGCTCTCCATGTATCTCTCTTAGCCTTCCACCTCACTGCCTTCGTGGAATCAGTCCGTCCCTGTTTTCAGCTCGCCTTTCTGCCCTGGCTTCCCTAGAACCTGCTGTAAGCCTCTGGGCCTGCCTCTCTCCCCTCTGTGTCTCAGGCCCCCGCCCTCCTCAGAACTCCCTACCGGTTTTTATGAGTCCCCTGGTGGGTCTGTAGTTTATTGAAGGGTGAGGAAGGGCAAGTCCAGCCTCAGTTTGGGGAGGGGTGGCGGTTTCCTCCATGGGGTTCCCCCGTCATCACAGAAGGGGCAGACAGGTTTCTGGCTCCCGGCTGTCGAATCCCCATCAGAAGGCCCTGTGCGGCTGTGGGTGTCTAAAAGCCACCTTTGGGCAAAAAGGATAATAAAAACGTTCAGTCAGACATTCAAGGCAGCGTTCCAAACTGCTAGCTGCCAATTCCCCAGTTAAGAGAGGCCTGGCTCAGAGCCGCTCAGATTAACCCCTTTGGCCCCAGATCTCCACGAGAGATTCCTACTGTGATCCTGAGAACTGAGAGAAAAAGAGAGAGACGAGAGAGATGAGATTGAGAAAGAGAGAGACCATTTCACAATGAGAGAGGACTTCGAGCAGTATCCAGATTTCAAAGTTGCAAAAGGTTTAGTCCCGGGTTCAATAAATAAGATGTTGTGAAGAGAGGGTGGTCAATGCGTTTGAAAGAAAAACAGTGAAGGGCGCGACTCAGCCCTCCTGGCGTTTGCACAGCCATGGACGGCTTGATGTTTTTGGCTGGGATGTACGTGTGTGTGTGTGTGTGTATTTTTTTTTCTTATTTAAAAATATGAGGTATTAAGCTCTCTCCCAAGTGGGGCCACCTCTAAGCCACACTCCTCTGTGAGGGCACTGTGTCCTGCAAGAAGGGGGGAAAAAAAAGAGGAAGGAAGGAAGGAGGCTCCCTCCCGGTGACACAGTCACCTACATCCTGATGGCGTTGCGGCCGCCCCCCTGTCCCGCTCACCTCCTAGCTCGACCTGCGCCGGGCGCCCGTGTTTCCCACGTCCGCATCTTGGCCAGTGGCTTCGGTCCACGGCGAAACCTCAGACGTCGTGCAGTCAAAAGAGACAGAAGCGGGGACCGACAGACAGACAGAGCTCACACAAGGCTCCTCTGCTTTCTCAGCGCCTGGTGTTCCCAGTTTAGGTCTTCCCGCTGCATGCCACCAGCTGCACTGTTCGCTTGCCACCTCTTCCCTGGTTCCTGAGTGCTCACTCAGTCGTGTCCGACTCTTTGTGGCTCCATGGACTGTAGCCCGCCAGCCTCCTCTGTCCGTGGGGTTCTCCAGGCAAGAATGCTGGAGTGGGCTTCCATTTCCTCCTCCAGGGAGTCCTCCTGACTCAGGGACCAAACCCTTATCTCCTCTGTCTCCTGCATTGGCAGCAGATTTTTTTTTTTACTGCTGAGCCATCCGGGAAGACCTCTTTCCTGGTTGAATGGGGATAATAATCAAACCAATTTTATAGCATTGTGGTGGAAACTAAATGAGGAAATACTTGCAGAATTCTCTAGAAGTACCTAAAGCAAATTTGTGCTGAAAATATCTGTTATCACTAGTAAACATTACTTACCATTGTGTGTGTGTTAGTCAGTCATGTCTGACTCTTTGCAACCCCTGGACTGTAGCTCACCAGGCTCCTCTGTCCATGGGATTCTCCAGGCAAGAATATTGGAGTGGGTTGCTGTTTCCTTCTCCAGGGGATGTTCCCAACCCAGGGATCGAACCTGCGTCTCCTGTACCGGCAGGCGGGTTCTTTACCACTGAGCCACCAGGGAAGCCCCCCAGTGACTTATTACTATTTCAAAAACCTCTCCAAAGGGGAGGAGAACACCAGCAATTTCATAATGCTTGACGATTCTGGGAGTCAGGAGTCTAGATGGAGCACAGTTGAGGAGTCTGTGTCAGCTCTCTGAGCCTCGGGACGGCTGAAAACTCAGCCATGAGGCTTCAATGGCTGAGCACTGGGATGACCTGGCGGATTCTTCCATCCGATGTCCAGTGCCCCAGGGGATGTGAAGGCCAGTCTCAGCTGGCGCAGTCACCGGAACACCCGCACACGACCTCTCGGTGTGCTTGGACTTCTCACAATCTGGGAGTTCAATTCTGGGGTGGGGGGCAGACATTCCAGGAAATCCAGGCAAAGCTGCGTGGTCTTTGCTTACCTATCTTTGGAATTCATATGGCATCCCTTCAGCCCCGTCCTGTTCTCACAGTACAGCTCAGGTTCGAGGTGAGAGATGACTTCTCTCCCATTTCTTCATCGGAGATCAGCAAGATCACACTGCATCACAACACGTGGTAATGAGGTCACGAGATGTGGTCGTCCTTCAAAATTACAGCCTGCCACCACGATGGGGCAAACTGGTCGTCCCCTAATCCTGCGGAGTCACTGTAACTGGCCTCGATCGACGACTCACAGGCTTTTATTTATTTATTTATTGGTGTACGTTAGAAATAAACTTTCATCCTGTCTAAAACATTGTTTGATTTTATGTAATATGCTATTTAACCCAATGCTAACTGATACAGTGGTGGTCAGCGAGCTCAGGTTTTACCACGCCAGTAGCTCATCTGTGAACAAGATCAGCTTAAACGTCTACTACCCAGGGAACTGGTGTACATTAGCAGGCACAATTCAGCATCAAATCTACTGCAATCATTAGGCTAATAGCCTTCTCCTCTGCGCCATCGATTCAGTTTCTTTTTTTACCCCCGCTGTTTATCTTAGCGGAAAGCAGTAACCTCTGTGCAGAAATGGCACAGTGTTTTTTCCCATCCAGTGGTGTTGCTGGTGTACCAGCACGTTCTGATCCCATTTCTGGAGCCGGAACAATCTAAACTTGTGTAGAGAAAGCCTTCATGGGTTTTTGTTGGCATAGGAGAAGTCTAATTACACACATCCAAATACACAAGAGAGAAATGGAAGGTTTTTCCCCCTTGACTTGGAAAAGCTGGTGGTTTTGACCTGCAGTACTTGAATGAGAGATCCAAGCTAATTATGGGATTGCATGTTTAAACAGTTATTTCTTTACAGAATACTCCTAGCACATTTGTAAGTTTAATTTTCTTAGGGAATCTGCGCTATTCACGGACTTTCTGCACAGAATTCTCTCAATGTGCGAAGGTGCATTAGCTTTTATTTATCAAGAATAACCTCATTAATTATATGCCTGTGTTCTTACGTCGAATTAAAAGGTTGTTGTGGGACTTACCTTTTATGATTATTTCTTGGTTTATTTTCTCTTGTTTATTCTCTGCTCATAAAAATAATCCAGCTCTGTGTTCGAATGACTGCTATTACTACAACTTCTTTTCGGGTTCCATGAGATGGCATCTGCTTTGTTTAATTAACTATTATTTTTGTAGTATTTTTCATAGTAAGTGAAGATAATAGACACTCAATAGAATGAATGATACCTGGATCTTGTTCTTTTTATGACTGTATTTATTTAACATTATTGTTCTAGCACATCTACTCCACCCTTTTGTTAAAGCGCCTTATCTCAATTTTCACAGTAAGACCAATATCACTGACATACTCTGCCTATGGAGATCAAGGATGATTCTGATGTATTTGAAATGCTGATACCTTCGCCATTGGATATTGGAGTTGAGAGGGAAACTCACTTCAACTATAACTGTAATTTTAGCACACCCCATAGGACAGAAGGGGTCCAATACACATTGGGGCTGATAGAGGGCATGTATGTTTTGCAAAATTACTGCATCGGAATCACTTGGAGGTTTTAATTTAACTCCTTTTTTTTTTTAACCTGGCAACTATCCCAGGAATCCTGAATCAATATGGAATGGGAGGGGACCTCAGTTTTTACTTTTTATCAAAAACGCATGTTGATTCTGACATAATCTTTAAAGATAGTCATCTAATGGTAGCACATGAAAGCAAAACATAATATGAAGCAATTTTAGAATGAAAATGTCATACAGAGAATATATTTAATTTTCTGGGGATTCCACTCAAATATAAGCTAACTTTTACATGTGGCTCATGTGGGAAACCAATACTTTCAGGGTAGTATATATCTAGATTATTAAATGATTCACTATCCTGATTTTTTAATGGAAAAGAGAACTATCCTACTTGGAAGCCACAAACTACTTAAAAAGCTACTGCCAAGATTCCTTAAGAATATTTATTATTCCTTTAGAAAATATATTAAAATACTTGATACGAAGGATGACACATGAAGGTGAAAATTTCAGTGGACCTTAACCAGGGACTTAATTATTTATAGTCTCTAGTATTCCGTTAATAATGTAAGACGATGAGGCTATTAAGAGTAAAACTAAGCTTTTATCTCTACCAGGAACATTTAAGGCTAGCAAAGCTGATTTTAATGAACTGATGTGCTTGTATGCTTGGTCATGTTTGACTCTTTGTGACCCCATAGGCTGTAGCCCACCAGGCTCCTCTGTCCATGGGATTCTCCAGGCAAGAGTACTGGAGCAGGTTGCCACTTCCTCCTCCAGGGGATCTTCCCGACCCAGGGATCGAACCCACATCTCTTCTGTCTCCTGATTGGCAGGCGGACTCTTTACCACTAGCGCTCTCTGGGAAGCACTGATGACTGATACTAGGGGTCATTTATATTATGGTACACTGTGACTTGCAGACTGGTCAGTCACCTTGCCAGTCCCCTGAGTGCTGGTGGAAGACTGGAGGCTTCCGGGGGGAGATGCAAGATTCTTGTTGGCACTGGTTCCCTGAGCCCCAGTTCCCACAAGGCCGCACAAAGTAGGGGAGGTCACATAATGCCGCCCACCCCTCCCTCCAGACACAGTAGATTATGTCACCGGTCAAGTGCTCTGAGCTTAAGAAATCTGAATCTTCTGTACTGGGCAAAAGGATGCCTGCCTTTGGCTACAGAGGGAGACATTATCTTTGTCACAGCGGAGACTGTCACGGCTGCACAGTGTCCAGAGGACAACGTGATCTTTGTGTCCCAAGGTTGCTCTCTGTACAAACGTCCCTGAGAGGATGGCTCAGAACCAAGGGCAGTTAGTGCTCCTGCTTCCCGGACGGGAAGAACTATGAGAGCGGCTTCCCAATATGCACCAATAATATTGCTGTCATCTTTTAAAGTGCTTATTTGCTGTGCGTCGGCTTTCTGTCCTTGCAGCAAGAGGGTGCTCCTCTCTAGCTGAGTGCGGGCTCCTCCTGCTGTGGAGCATGGCCTCCCGGGCACACGGCTCAGCTGTTGTGATGCACAGGCTTAGCTGTCCCTTGGCACGTGTGATCTTCCCGGACTGGGGCTAAACCCATCTCCCCTGAATTGGCAGGTGGATTCTTAACTCCTGGACCACCGGGGAAGTCCCAATAACGTTGTTTTTGATAACTATAGAACTTATTTGTCATTCCACAAGTGATTATTTCAACAGACAAATAAGTATTCACAAGACCCTAAGAAATGCTATTATTCTTTCAAGTCCTTTTAAAGATATTTTAGCCAACGAGCATAAAGAGAAAAAGTTGCTGTACTTCCAAAGACAGTAGTTTTTTGGGGAGAGGTGGGAGATTTTATTGTTCCCATTAGTTATTTAGTTAAGGATTCCTCCCCCCCTTTTTTTCCCTTCCTACACAATAATGGAGCAAGCTGTGACTCTCACACATTAGACCAGAAAGAACTTGGCAGACAAAAGTAGCTGAGGATAAGGGGAAAGCTGGGTTTTGGAATTAACAAAACTGGACTTAAAACTCAGATTCTTACTCGATGCCAGTTACTTAATGCTTGCTAATCCTCAGGTTTATCATCCTTAATTTAAAGATGACTTGACCCACTTTATAGGATTATACGACAATGTATGGAAAAGGTTTACTGAAACATGTAACATCTATTTATAATGCTCAGCAGATGATTGTGCACAAGGAATCCATCTTCCTCCCGGAGCCCTGTTGCAGAACGCAGACAAGGAAACAGAACCTTGGAGAAGTTCAGGGGATTGGGCCACACAGAGTTACAGTGTGCGACCACCTAGATCTGCTTGTGGGGGCTTTCCAGGTGCTGCTAGCGCTAAAGAATCTACCTGCTGATGCAGGAGACATAAGAGGTGCAGATTCAATGCCTGGGTCAGGAAGATCCCCTGGAGGAGGGCATGGCAACCCACTCCAGTTTTTTTGCCTGGAGAATCCCATGGACAGAGGAGCCTGGTGGGCTAGTCCATAAAGGTGGCAAAGAGCTGGACAGGACTGGAGTGAGTGAGCATGCACGTACTGCAGATCTGCTTGGACTGCATGAATACCTTATTTGACTCTTCCCTGAGAAATCTTTATAATGAGAACTGTTGTGTGCCTCCAAGTGCATACCCGGGACCCACACCGTGATAGGCGAGCAGCTCAGAGAAACCAGTGGGGAACCTCTGAGCATGAGTCAGCACAACAGGATGCTGAATCAATCAAAGAGTTAATGGTAGTCACTTCTAATTAGCCGGATTTAAAAGACTCTGCCTTAAAAAAAAAAAAAAAAACCCAAATCCAAAGTGTGACAGCTTGTAGTTGGCAATTAAAAGCTGTCCATGACTGGGTTCCTCAAGGTAAGCTCTATTTTGACTTGTCTCAAAAAGTAAAAAAAATCAAGTATCTTTTTTTTTTTTTTCCAAAACAGTTCCTGTTTTCTTTTCTCTGGTTTTCAATGAATTGCGTTTGTTTTATCTTATTGAGGCTGTGGGCAGCAGAAGTTCATTTCTAGCAAGGTTTATCCCTGTTCCCCATACTGATATTTTTATAGTTATGGGTTTGAGCTTTTTCTTCATGTGTGTATATTATGGTATTAATAGTGGTGGTGGAGGAGGAGGAGTGTGTGTGTGTGTGTGTTGTTAAGTGTCTGCCTCTTGCTCACTGAGACTTCAGTTACGTAGGGAACGGGGATTTTGGCGCCCTTTCCTCTAAAGAAAACACAGTCTGATCTGAGGAGTGCCCACCTCTCACAAGGCCTCGATTGTGTAAGAAGACCAGAAAAGAAACCAATGCAGTTTGATTGCGTCGGAAGCTGGGTGACTAGTTCACAAATCTTTTATTTGTTTTGAGAAGTGCTGCAGTGGCAGTAAGTTTTGTGTGCGTTCAGGGAGAGGCAGACGTGACTTACAGTAGGACTCAGAAGCCGACATAATTACCTGGGCTTCTGTCAAACTAATAAACTAATAGAGGCTTTAAATAAAACCAAGAAAGACCAAAGGTTTGAGAAACTTAGAGACAAGAAGACTAGACCATGAGTCCTGTTACATTTTTTTTTTAAACGCATGTATTTGAGAGGCCGATGGTTCCACGCAATACGAATTATATGTTTCAAATTTTAAAAATAATTTAAAAGTCTCTATATAGGGGGATCTTGGGGTTTTTAAATCACTGCGCTCCTCTTTGGTTTTCTTCCAGTTACACAGGCATCTCCAAGATTTCTTCTCGGACAAAGAAGGTCTCCCAGCATAATGTCCCTGTCCACGTAGAGATAACTATGGATACCAATGTCATTTATAATATTGTCTGTCATCCAAGAAGCAACACAGACATTGAAGAGAATTTAAAAGTTATGAATAGCTGTGGAAAAAGGGCATTTGACAATGCAAGGAATTTACTTGATAACATTTTCATTGAACGAGGAAACTTGGGTACATTTCTCATCTAATGAAATCAGCCTTTTGCATTTGGGATATACTTTGGATTTCTAGTACCCTACAGTTAGAATTTACAGTGTTTTCCCCAGAGTTCTTGAACTATAGATAGTGAGGAATAGCTTCAAGAAATTATGGTCCAGCCTGGAGGGAAGGCTGGGTGAATGATTTGCTGTGTGAAGATAAGCATTTCTCTGAATGAATCCAAACATTAATAACATCAGACTATTCTTCTGACTTGTGCTGTCCATGTCATTAGTAATCAGATTTACTTGATAAGAGACAGTTGTTCTACATAGACTGTAATGAGTACAGTTAGCAAGAGATTCTTAAAGCCACTTGTGGTGATGTAAACTGACGTAAGACTGTTATGTACATTTGTCTTTCTCCATTTCCCTTTTAATTAATAGCATCATTTATCCAGGGGCCCATTCATTCAATGATACTTAAGTGCTCAGTATGCCCCAGGCAATGTGCTGTGTCCTGGGAATAAAATTGAGACTCAGATGCAGTCGTTTTCCTCAAAAAAGCCAGTGGTTAGTCAGAGACTGTGAGATGCAAATGAAAACACCATGCTAATAATGATGCTGTTAAATACATGTCCAGTGTGTGATGTAAATCCAGAGGAATATTCCTCTCAACCATGGAGGAAATGGAAAACCTCACAATAGAGAGGCATTGAGTTGGGCCTTGAGTTACAAGTGAGAGTCTGCCAGAGGAGTGAAGGAGCTGAATATATTAGACACCCGGAAGAGGCAGCTTGCTTTGCTATAAAACGCTCTAAACAGAATCACGTGGATTCGATTTAAGCAACGTGCATTATGTAGTCATAATTCGAGAGGCTGCTTCCTTTTTGGCATCCCCTTCACCACAGTGTACTCTTGAAGATGACCTGCCTATGGTTCTCATGTCCTAGAGAGTTGCATGCGTGAATGTCCTTGAAAATGGGTCTATGCCTTATTTGATTTTGTGTCCCTCAAACCCACTGCTGTGCACCCATTACAGCAGGTGCTAAGGAATAATCTGGTCAATGAAAGAACAAAAGAGTTGATGTGATGGCTGATAAAAACAGGGGCTTAGGAACAGCAAACCAACTGTAAATAGGGCTGGCAAGGGTGAGGGGGCAGTTGTCCTGAAACCTCTTGCTTAACAGGTTTGCTGGTTTTCTGTAGACTGTAGCTTTGGAAGACTGGAAGAGGCAGGGCTCTGAGGTCCTTCGGTATCCACACTTGGGCCTTGCCGTTGGAATAAGTGAAAGAGTGAGCTAATAAACGGGGCTTCCTCAGTGCTTCAGCGGTGAAGAATCCACTTGCAGGAGATGCGGGTCTGATCCCTGGGTCGGGAAAATCCCCTGGAGAGGACATGGCAATCCACTCCTGTATTCTTGCCTGGAGAATCCCACAGACAGAAGAGCCTGGCAAGGTATAGTCCTTGGGACTGCAAAGAGTTGGACACGACTGAAGTGACTTAGCACTTAGCATAAAGTTAATAAATAGACGTGTGTAACTGTATAGACGCTAGAAACAGGCTCTCTTAAAATATGAGGAGAATGAGAAATAATACAGAAATTTTATTAATGGCCAACAAATAAGTGGAAAACTAATTGTCAAATGGCAAATTATGAATACTATCTGTTAGCATTTACTGTAAAATGGTCTGAAGCTCTTTGGTTAATCCCCTCATTCCATGATTATACCTGAGACAAGTCAAGTGTTCTTGTCCCCTGGCTAGGCAGAGAGTGAGAGACATCCAGCCAACTTAGCCAACATACAGTATTCTCAAAGTCTCTATTTTTGCCAAAGTTGTAAGTGAAAATATCCAGGATAAAAACCATATATAGAAAAGGAGTGTTTCATCCACATTTCACGTAACACTGTAGATCATGAAAGCAGAAAGAATTTTAAAATCTAATTTGCTTTACACAAGGGATTGGGCAGCATGGCAGGATTTTGGGTTCTTCGTGTATCTTGAGTTATTTCTCAAATATTTTGGGTTCAATAAAATCCAAAATGCATTTCGCCCTGAGCACTTTCCTCCCTTAATTCTGAAACCCATGTGTAATCTAAAGGAAATGTAATCCATATGTTTCTGATTCATTTACACTTAACTCATCAAAATATTTTTCTAGGAGCTATTTGATGTTGAAGAAGCATTTTGAGACTTTTTAATAAGCTTTTTAAAGCCTCCCCACCCCCACCCCTTTAAAACAGAAGGCCATGTTTGCCGAGAAGGAGTAAGCCCTGATACCAAAATATGTGGGTTTGGTTCCAAACTCTGAACCACAGACTTTAAGATCGGGTCTCCATTTATCCAGCATGTTCCTGTATCCCATTTTCTGAGTCTGGTTCAGCATGTAAAATTCAGTAGATCTGCCCAAGATGAAAACGAGACTCTTGTGACTTGACCACAGGATCAAGAGGGAGGCTTAAAGCTGCCAGCTAACAAGGTTGTGATGTTATCCAAAAAAGAAAAAAAAAAAAAAGAAAAGAAATGTTACCACATGGGGGCCAGAGCTTCAATCCCAAGGAGGATGAAGCATCAGGAGAAGTAACCTGTTCCACTTAGAATCATAGTCCAGACAACCAAACCACTGAATCTTGTTTCATTTTGTTTTGGAAGCCTGGCCCCATTGAAGAAAAAAATCTCGGTGACTTTTCCAAACCTTCCTCAACATAAACTAAAACTTCCTAACGAACTTATCTTTGCCGCCTGCTGGTCCTGCTCCCCCAGATTCCCCATCAGCATTCTTAGCTGCGCTGGTTGAAAATCCAGAGTTTCATAGCTTCACGGTCAGTGCTGTGCGCTGTGTTAGTCACTCAGTCGTGTCCAACTCCTTGAGACCCCATGGACCCGTCCATGGGATTCTTCAGGCAAGAATGCCAGAGTGGGTTGCCATGTCCTCCTCCAGCGGATCTTCCCAGCCCAGGGATCGAACCCAGGTCTCCCTCATTGCAGGCGGATTCTTTACTGTGAGCCACCAGGGAAGCTCACATTCAGTGCCCACCACAATTCCAGCCCCAAGGTGACCTCTGCCTTAGTGCCCATCCACTGGTCTCCATGACATTAAACAGTGACCCCTGAATAACAAAGACAGCTAATGCCTGACCTCCTTGATGGGTTTCAGGGAAGAAGCATTTATAGGCAAAAATGGGGGTGGGGGGTGGGCTGCAGCGTGCGTGCGTGGCCCTCCTCTGATTGGTTGGTGGTGAGGTAACAGGGTGGTATTCCGGGAATCTCAGCCATCAGCCTTCTGCTTCCAACCAGTCTGGGGTCCACAGGCTTGTGCTCAGCCTGGAGTCACCATCCTCGACTGGCTGGGGGCCAGATCTTCACAACGTCCCCAGGGAGGAGCCAAAGCCAGGCCACCTCTCCGCACTGTTGTTTCCTTCTGTGCTTCCCCACTCCACGAAGCACTTACTCAGCACCTTTGGAGCTCAGTGAAAGCACAGGGGCTGAAACATTGTTCCTACGAGCAAGAAATGGGGGCCACAGAAAGGCCTGGGAGACCCCACTGGGCCCTGCACGTTTTCAGCATTTCTGCTTTAAGGGAAAGAGAAGCACCAGATCTTATCCTTTGGGAAGTTAAAACTCTAAGTGATCTGGAAAGATCTATGATTTTTGTAGCCATACTCCATCACGTGAGCTTCCCAGGTGGTTCAGTGGTAAAGAACCTGCCTGCCATGCAGGAGACGCAGGTTCGATTCCTGGGTCTGGAAGATCCCCCTGAAGACGGAAATGACACCCCACTCCAGTATTCTTGCCTGGGAAATCCCATGGATAGAGGAGCTGGTCAGGCTACAGTCCATGGGGTCATTAGTCATGAGTGAGCAGCTAAACAATAACAATAAAACAATGACAATATGTAAGTGAGAATCAGAGAGCAGGATAGATACCATCAGTAAAGCGGACAGATTCAGCCATGTAGGACGCCCGGTTACATTTGAAATTCAGGTAAAAAGCAAATACTTTTATTAGTATGACTCATGCAATATTAGTACAGTACTTATTATATTTAAATTACTCACTGTTTATCTGAAACTCAGGAAAAGCTTTCTTGGCTCAGGGGTAAAGAATCTGCCTGCAATACAGGAGACTTTGCTTTGAGCCCTGGGTCAGGAAGACCCCCTGGAGAAGGGAATGGAAACTCACTCCAGTATTCTTGCCTGAAGAATTACATGGACAGAGGAGCCTGGTGGGCTACAGCCCGTGGGGTCACAAAGAGTTGGACGTGACTGAGTGACGGACACTACTGCTACCACTATCTGAAACTCAGACATAAGTGAGCAGCTTGTATTTTATTTGACATTCCTATCCATGTATTAAAAAGCAGAGACATCACTTTGCCAACAAAGGTCCGTGTAGTCAAAGTTATGGTTTTTCCAGTGATCACGTATGGATGTGAGCAGTGGACTCTAAAAAAGACTGAGCGCTGAAGCATTGCTTTCAGATCTTGGTGTTGGAGAAGAAGCTCAACCAGTCAACCCTAAAGAAAGTCAACCCTGAATATTCACTGGCAGGACTGATGCGGAAGCTCACACTCTAATACTTTGGCCATCTGATGCGAAGGGCTGGCTCATTGGAAAAGACCCTGATGCAGGAGGAGAAGGGTGTGACAGAGGCTGATACTGTTGGATGGCATCATCAACTCAACGGACATGAGTCTGAGCAAACTCAGGGAAATAGTGAAGGACAGGGAAGCCTGGCGTGCTGCAAGACACGGAGTTGCAAAGAGTTGGGCACGACTGAACAACAACAAACTCTCAATGTAGAAACTGTTCAAAAATGACAGAAATAAGGACATCAAGATACAGAAACAGGACAAGCCATGGTTTGCTTGTAGAAATTTGAGATGGGTCAGATTTTCAAGGAGGGTGTAACATGAATATGCCTGATTATAGAGAGTGAACCAGATAACAAAGGGGCTTGAAAGCCATGCAGATAGATTCACATTTGAAGGAGAAAAATACACACCTCTACAGAAAAGCACCTTTGCTCACCTACTGTTCTAACTGCCCGCCGTCTCTCTCGGGTTTTTTTCTTGTATGAACAGCCTCCCCGTACCCTCCCAGGCCCGCGTCTGCACCTGTACGTGATACTGGTAATATTTTGGCAGTTGTTCACTATCTGCCAAGTTGCCTATTGTGATGATTAGCTCTCTGTTACTGCTTGGTCCACGTTCGAATTCCCTGCCCTTAGAAACTTTAAAAAAAAAAAGTGAATTTTTACCTGCTTCAAAGTTTGTTGCCCTTCCTAATCTGCGGGTGAAATCTAGACATCCCAGCCTCCTCTTGAAGACGTCGGTCAATTTCACTTGGCTTATCCAATGTGTCTTCTCACCGCATTCCGACATCTCTCTTCTTCCATGATTAGGCATGTCTTGGGAATTACCTGGCAGTCCAGTGGTTAGGACTCTGCTTCCTCTGTCGAGGACGATCCTTTGATCCCTAATTGGAAAACAACCGCAGCAACAACAAGGGAATCAAATATGTGTTTATGCTCTCTGCCCACAGTCCTCACTCGTTTCCTCCGCGTTTTCTCCAGGTTAGGAGTTGCTCTCTATCTCTCCCCAGGAAGCCCAGATTCATCCTTAATTCAAGAATCAGTTCCTCCTTCCTTAAGAAATCAGTTTCACCATCGCAAACCAAAGACTCTGTTGATCAGCCAGAACTACTCCAGTTCTGTTTTGAATTCTCTTAGAAACCTAGGTTTGAAGTAGTATTCCAACTGTTTGGTTATAATCTCTCAACATTTCTTCCTTGTTTCATGGGCATAATTTTTATCTTTTAACTAAACTATAATATTCTTAACCACAGGAGAGAGCTTATAAAAATATTTTTATATCTCCCATGGTGCCTGCCATGCTTCTGGGCATACAGCAAATGATCAAGAAATACTTTTTGGTTTTAATTGAATTAGCATCCAGGGAAAACAATTTAGAAAATAGTATATAATTCATATCAAATGTTTGAAACTTTCTTATGGAAATTTGTAAGAAAACTGTTTTGAAGGTTAAACCTTCTGACTTGGAGTTTTCTTACAAGTCAAAACACTAAAAAAAAAATCTCTGAATATCTTTAGGGGATATGGTATTTAAGGGTCATTGTTTGATTACCCTCAGTCTAAGCAACTAAAATGATAATCATAACCAATCACTGTCTTGGGTATCAACTATATTCTGGACATTGTGTCAAGCAGTTTGAAATTTATCATCTCATTTAATCCACATATGTGATATATACGGTAACTTTTCCCTTTTTCTTTTAAATAAGGAGATTGAGGATGAGAAAGGTAAAATAAAAGATAATCGAGAAACAACTGTGCTAGGTGTTTTTTTTTTAAGACTTATGATTTTTTTTCTGGCTGTGCTGGGTCTTTGCTGCGTGCGGGCTTTCTCTAGCTGTGGCGGGTGGGGTTCCTCTCTTGCTGTGGGGCATGGTGTCTGGGCACCTGGGTGTCAGTAGTTATGTCTCATGGGCTTTAGTTGCGCTGCAGCGTGTGGGATGTTCCTGGACCAGGGATCAGACCCATGTCTCCTGCCTTGGCAGGCAGATTCTTTACCACTGAGCTCCAGGGAAGCCCTGCACTGGGTTTAAACTGAGGTTGAATGGCAAGGCTTAAAGTGGATGAGCAAGGGAAAGTAAAGTTACCCCCGACTCCTATCTGCTCTTTTGTCAAAGGCCAGTAGGGGAAACCAAGACTGCCTGAGCTCAAGAGTTCTTCTGCAGGAGACTTCTCACCGATCATTTTCTATCAATCAAGCCCTGACATCGTTCATTTATCTCTTGCTGTTTTTTTGTTTTCTTCTTGTTTCCACTGCTTATTTTATTTTTTTCAGATTTCTTTCTCTTGCTTAAATATTACAGCTGCATACTAACTGGTCTGAGCATCTTCAATCTCTTTCTAGTCAGTATACCAATATATTCTGTAAAGAATATTCATATAGAAGATAATCCTTAACTTGATATATTATTGTTAAAAGGAAAAAAAAAAAAACTTCAGTGACTTCCACTGAAAATTAGTGAAAAACTGAGATATAATGGTATCAGATTTCTTTAGATTTCTGTGTGTGCAATCTTCTAATAGGACATGCTTTTTTGGGGTGGTGTTCATATCTGATAACTTTTCATGTTTCATTTCCCAGAGAACTTAGTACACTGGCTGCAGTTAGTAGATGCTCATAAATACTGACCAGAACATCTCAGAACAACTCGGTAAACGCTGACCAGAACAAGATCAAAAATCTGTGATGAATTTTGTGATTACAGTATTGTTACTTCCTCATTACTAAACTGCAGCTCTTCAGATTGCTAGTCATATAAGCTGGTGGTCCAATTAGAAAAGAATGTTTTCATCAAAATTATTTATACATTCCCGATTGTTTTAAATGAACCTATTTGAGATTCATGAATATCCTCAGGGATTCAAGATAACTAATAATTCTTCTGAAAGCCTGTTGAAAATGACCACTTAATACTTATTTATTGCATACTTTTCTTCACTTTCTTTCAGCCTCTACTTCTGATTTTCCCAGTAATGGCTATGACCTCTAAATAAGGAAAAGAAAAGAACCCTGAAAAAGAAGGATATTGATCTTTTGGAAATTTCCAATTTTAAATGAAAATCAAAGGGAAAAAAATATAAACTAAGGGCTTGGTAATTTCACACCAGGAAGATAATTTCACTCACACGCTTACTCATTCAGAGAATGAAGATATTCCATGGTGGAACCCAATTCTACCATGATTATAAGCATCAACATTTGGTATTCCATTCAGCCCCAAAATAAAATTCAAATTTTGCAACACTTCATTTAGCAGAATATTAATCCCCTGAGCTTGGAAAGGGGAGCCAGTGTGAACAAAGTTTCACAGGGCCAGTCAAGTGAAAAACGCGCACACACCCATATACATACACAGGCCTGTGCATGCACACGTGAAAGGAAACGGCTCTGAACGGCTACAGAAGTGCCCAGGTCTATGCTTAGAAGTTTGTCTGGTTTTTTGGCCCCTGATCTACTTGCTCAGAATAGACCAGGGCACAGGGCATGTTAGGATGAATAATTATTTAATCGAATAATTGCTCCATGCCTCCAACACCACTCCTTTAAGAACTGAGATGGAAAAAAAAAAAAAAAAAGACTAGCAAATATGTAAATTGGAACTGATTAGGGGATTAAGTTTCACTAAAAAAAAAAATTAAAAATTGGAATAAAAACAGCTTGCAAATCCCTGTAAGCCAAGACCTGTCTCTGAATTACAACACCAGCGCCTGTCGGCTGTGATAATTTCACTTCATTAAGTTCCAGATATAAATAGAGAGGCTTTTTTTTCCATCCACCAGTTTAAATAAGCATGGACTGAAAACACAGGGGTTATTTATCCACTCAGCTGTTTGGTATTGGGTCTTTGGTCTTGCTTCATTGTTGCATTAGAAATTTTCAAACACCTATATCCTGAAGCCAGGGACAATTCACCTCTGTAGAAACCATTTTAAAGCTATTGTTTCCATGGCCAAAAATACTAAAAGAGTAAAACTCATCGAGTATGCTACCTCCTGAAACGCAAAACAGACGTGTGGATGCAGCGTATAGAGAATGCAGAGAAATTAATAAAAGAACTTTAAGACTAAGTGCCATTGCTTTGGTAATAGTACCAGATCCTTTATACAGAAAGATAATCCAAGATACGTTATTTCTCCCGTATGTTTAAAGGTTCATACTCAGAGCTTTTTGTTTGTTTTTTTCATAAGTCAGTGGTTCTCATGGTGTAGATTTTTCAGATTATGTATAATTCAGGTCCTTCAGATTAACTGCAATTTTTGTCACCTGAAACTTTTGAAGAATAAAATTTATTACATGTAATACCACTAATTCTAACCTTAAACATAAAGTCTAGGACAAAATGCAAACCGATTGACTTAGAACAGCAAAAAAGCAAACTCTTTATAGTGTAAGGCCAGGATCAGCAGATTTTTCTGTAACAGGAAAAATCAAGGTATTATGTTGGTGCTTCTATAACCATTTACAATGCAACCCTTTATAAAATGTAGAAGCTTTTCTTAGCATTACAGGCCTTATAAAAATGGGGGGGCATACTGGATTTGGGGAGAAGGCATAATTGGCCCACCTGGTTTAAGAGCCACAAACTACCATTTTCTATACCATTTATCATTTTTTCCTAGGTTCTAATCTAGCTGCTGATGAATGTGGACATTAAATGAGTTTCAGTCAGGACAGTTTATCTCAGAAAACTCAAGTTAAAAACATTTTAAGTCTTAAGCAAAAAATGGCTTTACAAGGTCTTGAGCTAATGTCAGTGGGCATCTGTCCACATACTAACATGGGCTGACATCTCTTGGTACCAACACCCATGACGGGTCAGGTGGGACAATCAGTGCCACTGGGCCACAGCGCCGGGGTGAGTGACACAGCGGGCCTGGGGTCAACACGGCCACGTAACGTCTGAGCCGTGCTGGAGGTGCGGAGGCGGCTGGGGTCTGGCCTGACTTGTGCTTGAGTCAAGGCAGTTGCTTCTGTAAACCCTTTATTTTATTAGCCGTGGTTTAGAAAACAGTTTAAAGAGACCAACACCCAAGGAGAAGGTGATTCAGGAAATTGTTTGGGAGATCCTCGCCTTAACGAGTTTTGTTTCATTCTGGTCCATGGTTAATACTCGCCTAGCACTACATACATTGAAAAGAAGGCAGACGTCCCCCAAACTGGCTTCACGTCACTTTCCTGTTATCATTATTGCCTCAATAGCTGAGGGGAAGGAAACTCGGAGCAGACTTAACTCCCAGCTCTGTCCAAGCTTTACTAGATGAAAGTGAGGATCAGCTTTGTTCCGAATCACCAGTGGTCAAGGGAATTGCAAGAAGGTTGCATCAAGGTCTGAAAACAGAGCTCACATAGGCAGCTGCAGAATATATCCTTAAATGTTGAAGGGAAGAATGAGCCTCCCCTAGAAAGATGGGGAGCTGGAAGCTGACAGTCTACGTGATACCATCGTCAACTTCCTTCAAAATGCACCAGTAGGAAATAAATATTGATTTATTTTAAATAAGCCATCCTTCCAGAACCTTTCTTGAGGATTTAAGCATGGTCATTGAGACAAAAATCCTTTGTATCTGGCTGTATCTTGGTGAAGTATATATTACATCCTGAATGCCTCGGTTCTCAATGTTGTGTTTGATGAAGTTTTCTAATAATTTGTAAAGGGATTAACTAAACCTGAAAGCAGTCGTAATCAATAATTTCATACTTGTAGGAAGACAGTGCTTCCTGGTTATTTGCAGATACCGTCCAGAGGGCATTATTGCTGAGTGACGTGATTGGAGGGTGGGAAGGAGAAATAGACGAGAAATAAAATATCAAATTCCACTCCCTCCTATTCTCTCTCCTATGACAGTCACGCACCACAAACTCATGGTTTTAGCAATTTCTCTCTCAATGCGTCGACCCTGAGAACTCTGCTAGACTTGCTTGAATTGGAGATCCCTGAATTAAGAACACAACTTTCATTTAGGTGGCAGCAACTGGAAAGTGTGCACGTTTCCATAGAGACGGGTAAGCCATTTCCTTTCCTACATTATGAGCACAGGCCTTTCCACCAACTCTGATTTCCGTCCCGTCACCCAAGGGTTTGGTGAGATTGGGGAGTTTGAACTGAGGGTCTGGCAGGGCTCCAGGCAGAACAATAAAAAAAAGGCATAAATCATGGGGAGAAGAGGTTGACACTGGCAGGAGGTGTGAAGGCAGAGGGTTGAAATAGGGCCGCCTCTGCATGTCTGTGGAACACAGAGCGTGCTTAAATTGGGAGACAGCACCTCACCGGGAGCGTGTGGACAGTAAGCGTGTCAGTGGGGGCGAGGCTGCTAAGTGGTCCTAGCCCAGTGACCCTGGGCTTTCGTAGAAAACTCTGGATCCCCAGTTTTCCTGGTCAAGATGTTACTGACTTGCTTACTCAGTGGCTGCGTTTGTTTTGGACATGCTGCGCGTTCATTGCATCGCATGGGCTTTTTCTAGTTGGAGCAAATGGCCTCTAGAGCACCGGCTCAGTAGTTGCCACTGTGAGCTTAGTTGCCCCGAGGCATCTTAGTTCCCAAAAAGAGGCTGCATTGGAAGGCAAACTCTCAGCCTCTGGGCCACCAGGGAATTCCTTCATCGGTTGCTTTATTGATCCGTTCTCTAACTATCATCATTGCTAAGTGCAAGGCATCATTTCAGATCACGGACTTGGGGTGGGGGGGGAGGGGCACGCAGCATCCCTTTTAGACATAAATTCCACCATGAAAGAGAGCGGCGCATGCCTGAAGAGAATCAGGATGTGAGCAGATGCTAATGAAAGCCAGGAGCCTCCCAATGAAGGGTTCTGAAAACAGGTGTGGGTTCATATTTTGCAATGGCGGGGACACATGTGCTGTGTGTATTCCTCCCGAAAGGAGTGATTGGGCTGTGAAATTCATGAGCATCGGAAGTAGAGCCTCCAGGAGTGAGACTCCAGGTGCTGCAAAGGGGCACCAGGCCAGTTAGCTGGCAGTGGGGACACTCACCTTGCCTGACTCCACAGAGTCTGGAACCCTGGCTGTAGCTTCTTGTTCTGGTTTCTGCTGTATTCATGCACGAACAGGCTGTCGCACACCTGCTTAGAGTGAACACAAGTGGACTGCGCCAACTCAAAGGAAGGGAAGTGGACAACCTTCCTGGTGTTATAGGTAAAGATACATTTATGTTCAAGATAGATAGGCTATGTTACTTTTTGAATTATTTAGGATTTGAATAATCAGCAACTACTTTTTAGATGATCAACTCGCTTAATAAAGAACTTCCTTTAGTGTTCTGGTTAAGATCTAGCCTCAGATTTCACACAAAAATAAACTAACATCTATGAAGAAGAATGGAGTAGGAAGTGGCAACCTGCTCCAGTATTCTTTCCTGGAGAATCCCATGGACAGAGGAGCCTGGTGGGCTTCGGTCCATGGGGTCGCAAAGAGTTGGGCACGGCTGAGTGACTAAGCATATGAAGAAGAAATATAAAGTAAAAGCAATGTTCTTTCCCTTCCTTTCCTTTTCTTTCCTCCCTTCCTCCTTCCTCTCCCCTTTCCTTTGTTCATTCATGGTTTCCTCGTTTTCTTTCTTCCTTTCTTTCTCTCCGTCTTTTGAGACTATTGCTAATTTGGGGACTTGGAGAGTTTAAAGAAAGGAGGGATACAAATTAATCTGCTAGTGGGGAGAAAGTCTCATTAAGTTCCTGAGTATCTCATCAAATGCTCTAGACCTCCACGGACATGACATCCAGAATTCTTGAGACGAGACCAATGCTGCTTGTAATGTCACTTCCGCTCTCTAGCCAAAGCAGGGGTACTGCTCAGGGTTAGTACAGGAAAGCGTACAGGCCACTCATGCTGCGGGTGGGAACCATGAGGTTTTTAGAGCTGCTTAGCGAGCCTCTGGAAAGACTTTCCAACTAGAGCATAATCCTTTTATTCATATCTCTTTGCTTATCTTTATTATGCATGTGTGTGTACATGCTAAGTCACTTCAGTCGTGTCTGACTCTTTGCGACCACAGGGACTGTCTTTATCTCCCATCGTTAAGAGTCGCCATTTGCTTTGCACACTTTGGTTTGCACGTGAGTTACACTGACAGATAAAGTTCACAGGCATCCATCAGGGCACAGGGAGGTCCCGGGGGAGAAGTTGAGGCCCGGTGAAGTAGGAATCGGGACAACTGCGAGCAACTGAGTTAAAATGCGGGGCTGACCAGCCATGAGGCTGAGCCTAAGTAGTAGTTCAAAATCTGTATCTGTCGCCATCTGTGCAATGAAGGAACCAAGGACAGGGACCAAGCCTGGTTCATCTTGGCTATGGTTTTTCCAGTGGTCATGTATGGATGTGAGAATTGGGCTGTGAAGAAAGCTGAGCATCAAAGAATTGATGCTTTTGTACTGTGGTGTTGGAGAAGACTCTTGAGAGTCCCTTGGACTGCAAGGAGATCCAACCAGTCCATTCTGAAGGAGATCAGTCCTGGGTGTTCTTTGGAAGGACTGAGGCTGAAGCTGAAACTCCAATACTCTGGCCACCTCATGCAAAGAGTTGACTCATTGGAAAAGACCTCGATGCTGGGAAGGATTGGGGACAGGAGGAGAAGGGGATGACAGAGGATGAGATGGCTGGATGGCATCACCGACTCGATGGACCTGAGTTTGAGTAAGCTCCAGGAGTTGGTGATGGACAGGGAGGCCTGACGTGCTGCGACTCGTGGGGTTGCAAAGAGTCGGACACGACTGAGCAACTGGACTGAACTGAACACGATCCTTGCCCGGTGACTTATGCACAGAAAGTGTTTAAAACACATTCATTCAATTGAGTTAAATCCACGCTCTCAGAAACTGGGCGAGTGTTTGAGTTTGTTCTCATAGACTGTAGTTAAGCACGCATGTTATTTGAATAAATTTTACCTCATTCATGATGCTGAAGCTGAAACTCCAATACTTTGGCCACTGGACGCAAAGAGCTGAGTCACTGGGAAAGACCCTGACGCTGGGAAAGATTGAAGGCAGGAGGAGAAGGGGACAACAGAGGATGAGATGGTTGGATGGCATCACCGACTGACTGGGCATGGATTTGAGCAAACTCTCGGTGACAGTGGAGGACAGAGGAGCCTGGCGAGCTGCCTTGAATTGAACGGGGTCACAAAGACTTGGACACGACTTAGCAAGTAGAAAACAACAACAGCAGCAGCAAATGCTGAGAGCGCTAAAAAGAAAAGTCCGGACTAAAAAGAAAAGTCCGAGGAGAAATAATTTACTAAACTGGTCTATGCCACTGTGTAGTGTGGGGTTGATGTGAACTTTTACACATCAAATGTCATCGAGTGGAACCCTGACATTCAGTAGGGTAACTGGCTAGTGGTTCGGTATCCGGACACGGCTTCCCCCTCCTGATGTCAATCGGCAGAAACTATGCTCAGTTTCCAGAAAAGAAACACAGGCCCAGGATCAGATTGGAACTTTATGTGGGTTGTCAGATATGTTTTGGTAGATTTTCCAAAGTGTGACCAGATTTGCTTTTGAAATATGAAATTACATTTCTTTCTCTTCTGCTGTAGTAGATTTGGCTGAATAGAAATGGCAGCATTTTTTTTCTTTCTCCTCCCTTATGGATCTAGATGCTTAGCTTTATATTCCTGCTTGAGTAGCCTGACTCACTCAAGGGGATTTTTAACAACTTTGTGGGTTTTTTTTTTTTTTTAAAGAAAAGTTAACAGGTACCTGGAGCACATCTTCAGGCTAGGATTTTATTTAGAGTCTGGGATAAATGAGCTGGACCAGGGTGAGTTATGGGCTTCCCTGGTAGCTCAGTTGGTAAAGAATCTGCCTGCAGTGCTGGAGATCCTGGTTCGATTCCTGGGTCTGGAAGATCCGCTGGAGAAGGGATAGGCTACCCACTCCAGCATTCTTGGGCTTCCTGGGTGGCCCAGCTGGTAAAGAATCCTCCCGCAATGCAGGAGACCTGGGTTTGATCCCTGGGTTGGGAAGATCCCCGGCAGGCGGGAAAGGCTCCTACTCCTGTATTCTGCCTGGAGAATCCCATGGACTGTGTAGTACATGGGGTCGGAAAGAGCTGGACACGACTAAGCGACTTCCCCCTTCACTTTGGTATGAGTGTGTGACCGGAAGAGCCAGCAAGAGGCTGTTGCTGGCTGTGTCTGAACCTGAGAAGTGCGCCCCCTGGAGGCCGAAGGGCAGAACAGCCGACTCTGCAGCCGACAGGGACATAGACACCTCACACCTTCTCTGAAGCGTTTTGGGGGTGTTGGGAGTTCTGATGGCGTTATTCATGCATGCAGGGGTCACTGAAAACCAAGAACCACGGGCTCCAGAGTTTCCTTCTCTAAGATTCTTGACACGGCCCCAAACTGTCGGTGCTTTCCCAGAGCTCTCTGTGGAACGGTAGCTGCACCCACAGATGGCGATGGATACCATTTACGTTCATCCTGTCAAGAGGAGCTGTGGTTTAGAGAAGGGGAATCACAAAAGTCATTTCTAGTACTTGCAGGCTGTCGAACAGACACTGTTTCTTCACTAGCATAGAGCCATGGGGTTCATTTTCTTCCTGGCTCTGTTTAGCAAAGTCGTGTCTTTCCTCATCATTTTATTAGCTGCTGCTTATTTATCATTTGTCCTCCTAAAATGACAGGACTCAGGAGTACCTTATGTCCCTGATTATTCCAAAAAGCAGGGAAAATAACCACTTCTTCCTCTTAACATCGCCTCCTATGCATCGCCTCCCTGTAATAACTTCGGTTCTGAAATCTTTCTTACGATCGCAGTCACCATTTTATTGTTATTGCACCTAGAACAGTGCCTTACCAGGGGCATCGTCCCGATAGCTGTTATTAAGGGTAAAATGGATCCGCTTATGGAACTGATTAATGTTGGCAAATGGAGACAGGTTTAAATATCTTCTGGAAACAGATCAACTTCTCCTGGCCGCCACTGTACTTACACACGCACTTCCTCTTTTCCTTCTTTCTGCCGCACACAGGGTAGACCCACAAACACTGGAAGTTTGTTTAACCCCTACAAATGGGTGTGTACTCTGTATTCCTAGTAAGAAATCAGACAGGGGGGGCGAATGAAAGTAAAGGACAAACAGCAGCAAAAAAAGATGATGGGCTGGAGAGGGAAGCGGGGAAGGCATCCAGGAACCAGCTTCTTCTGTCCCAAGTGGAGTAATGGCAGAGCTAACGGTAACGGTGACAGCTTTACTGAGTGTGTGTTGTGCCAAGAGCATATGCGGCTCACTCACTCGGTCTAACAGCAGGCCTTTGAGGTCAGTGATATGACTTTCCCCATTTGACAGATAAAGACACTGAGCAAGAGGACTCAGTGGCTTGTCCACGACGACACCGCCAGGAAGTTCTCAGGCTGCGGTGGATGAAACCAGGCATCAGGGGGCCACAGCCCATGCTCAGCACCACCTATGATACCCCTCTACAAAGCAAACCTGTCGGCCATCGGCTGCCCAGGTTGTCCGTCTCACTGTACCTATGCCTTTTTATTTAATCATCGTAACTATCTCATGAGGTGGTTTTGCAATGACTGTTTCAGTGATGAGGACATGGAGTCTCAGAAAAAGGGTGTGCGTCACCCATGATTCTCCAGTTTCTAAGAAGCAAGTTAGAATTCAAACCCAGGCCTTCAGATCCAAAACCTCTGTTCTCTCTCTGTGCCAAATGTCTTGTTATGGAAGCATGAAGCTTCCTACTTGAACTTACGGGAACAACTACAGAGGCCCACGGCAGCAGCTAAGCTCACAGCCTGCAACCTCCCAATGAGGGACTCATTTTAATTTGGGGGGATTTCACTTCCGATTTGCCTTCCAGGTTTAGTTTTTTGAGAAGTAGCTTATTTATCTCCTTCTCATTGACTGGATCAGGCATCTGCATCCACAAGTATCTGGAACCCACGCAATCTTTTAGTTTATTTCCAGCATGAGAGGTCAGAATGAATCATTGATCATATGTAATCATTTAAATTACAGTCATGCATTAAAAACAATTAAATAGAATTCTCCTTTAGACTGATATTCAGAAGACAGGACTCGAGTAAAATATCAAGTTTAGACAAAATATTTTTAATTTCAAATGTAATTTCAAATGTAACTGTATATTCCCATATTTATATATTGCTATTGTGCTATAAAAGTTCTCCTCCTTAAAAACAAATGTGATAAATGGTTTCGTTATTATTTCAGTTTGGAAGTAGGCAGCTACAGAAATAACATTTTAATATATTCCAGATTAGACTCCATGCTATATTTGTAATAAGGACTTGTTTCCAGCATTAGTTGGCAGATCGCTCACATGAACAATTATCCAAATAGCTATTAGGATACGATTGCGCTCATTTCCAGGCAAAGCAGGGTTGCCAGGGCTCAGCCTGGCTGCTGGTTCGATTTAGGTTTGACTTTTGGAGAAAGCCGCAAGAATTTGTCAGTCGTCCTGGCCGTAAGGGTGTCTCCCTGTCTTGAGGCTAGTCTCCTTCCTACTTGAAAACAGAGGCAAACGTGTTTTTCTTTTGTTTTATTTTTACAGTTTTACATGATCTAGGGGGAAAAAAAGGGAAGGAGAGGGAGAGGGGGGAGAAAAAACGTGACAGGCAGCGCTGCACAGGAAAGGAAAACGAAACACAAGGAAAGTGGAGGAGTCGAAGGCTTAACCTCGTGGCGAAGTGCGGATGCAGAGGACACACCGCGAGCCACGCGCGGACTGTCCGGTGCAGACACTCCACGGTTAGGTCTCGGCAGAGAGGCTCATACGCAGTATGATTTATAGGCGGGGATGCCAGAAAGAAAGGGTGTTTATAGAAATAGAGAGTCAAGCTTTCTCCTGTTGCCCATTCATTATGCTTCTGCATGGCTTGGCACCTGGGGATCCTGCTGGTTAATCTGGTCCAACACTCCAACCCAAGAACAGTGACTCCCTTAGACGAGGTGAAGAAAAGCTCCCTTTGTGCTCAGGCCTCAGGCTGGTGGAAAGATTATTTAGAAAGCCCGTGCGCTTCTTGGGAGTGGGGCGATGCCTCCCACGGCCGCCTGATGAGAGAGTCTTACGACAGGTCTCAGATTCCACCCGTCAACCACCAAAACCACCATCCCCGCCACAGCTGGAAAGGTCTCTGTTCTTCTTCAGGTTGTGGGGTAGGAAGGCCTGAAGGGGCAAAGCAAAGGCATTTTTTCCCCCAACCTAGTTATTGACATCCATCTTGCTGAAGACCTTTCTGGTGTTATCTGAAGGAATTCTCTTTAATGGAAAGAAAATACCATGGATTGAGGAAGGTATTTTTTCTCTAATGACAGTAGAGTGCAGACAGTCTTACTTTGCACAGAATCTCAGGGTCTTGCATAGTCATTGAGTCGAGGTCTTGCTTCCCATGGTTATTATCACAACCAAATTTGGTAAATGGTTGATGGTCAATAGTGGACTTTGCGTTCTATTCTGAATGGTTTCCTCTAATGCATTCCCCTCCTGACACTGGAATTCAGAGCATTAGTGGAAGGAAGTCAAGACTCAGCCTTAGAACTCTCCTAAACCACTCTTGGTGCAAGAGTATTATTATTTTTCATCAAATATTTATTGAACTCTTTCCATGTGGCCAAACGCGAAGTTCTTACAAACGCATGATCCCTTCTGATGCTCATGATGACGCTCTTTGTAAAGTCTGATTGTCACCTCCATTTTATAGAAATAGGTGAAAGGTGTCAGAGAGTGACAGTGAGTCGCCCGAGGGTGTGACGAGCTTGCAAGTGATCTGGGACGCAGACCCAGACATCCTAGCACCTAGTTCAGCACCATCCAGCCTCCCATCACTAGGAGCTGTGTATGCTGTGTGTGTGCTCAGTCGCTTTGCTGCTGCTAAGTCGCTTCAGTCGTGTCCGACTCTGTGCGACCCCATAGACGGCAGCCCACCAGGCTCCCCCATCCCCGGGATTCTCCAGGCAAGAACACTGGAGTGGGTTGCCATTTCCTTCTCCAATGCATGAAATTGCTTTAGTCGTGTCCAACTCTTTGCGAGCCTGTGGACTGTAGCCCGCTGGGCTCCTCTGTCCATGGGATTCCCCAGGCATGAACACTGGAGTGGGCTGCCACGCGCTCCTCCGGGGGATCATCCCGACCCAGTAATCAAGCCCATGTCTCTTCTCTTCTGCACTGGCCAGCAGGCTCTTCACCGCTAGCACCACCAGTGGTGTAAAGACCTATATTTTGAAGAAGATTTTCGTATGCCTCATCTCACAAGAATCTCACAGTCATTGTCTCAATATAGAAGGAAGCAGTACCGCGTCTGAATATAGACTTCCTGCCTCTGAGAGTCAACCACCAAACCCTTTTCACTCTTTTGGAAGTTATAGCCATCTTCCCTCAGGCACACTGTCAAAGAATGGATGAAATGGTTCTAGGCTGATGTGGAGCATCACAGCAGTCCCAACAAGCTTCGGCTCTTTTGCAGAAACAGTTAAGAATGGGATGAGGGATGCTGATAGAGAAAATAATTAGGCAAAATGTCAGGGGGAAAAGGGGGTGAGACGGATATCGCATGATGAGAGAAAGGGAGATCCTTTTTCTTTTCTTCTTGTCCTGTGCTCCCTAAACATGCTTGTATTTTCAGCTTTTCTATTTTCTTAGAGAAATGTAAGGTACCACTAATGAAATATGTGTAAATAAGTGATATTGAATCAGTTACATAAAATTTGTAAAAATTAGATTTTCTTCTAAATCTTTATCTTAAAAAAAAAAAAAACCAAAAACTACCAGAAAAAAAAAAAAGAGAGAGAGAGCGCCACTGTTGCAATAAAAGTTCCTTTCTAAGAGAAGTCACTTCCCATGCTGGTAGGCTGTGTTAGAAAGCATTAAATCACCTCTGTTTAAATTAAACAGAAATCTCGATTTTTGTTTTGCTCAAAGGTGATCTATTTGAAATGCATTGATATATGAAATAAGCATACAGAGATGTTAAAAAAAATAAGGCATGATTAATTCTTAACCCTATTTTGTGGAATCACGCCAAATATCATCAAAATTGGACACAAAACATTCTCTGGAATCTTTTTTTCTTTCCAAAAATTCCAGCCTTGGCTTGGCATCATCTAAATTTGTATTGTCAATTAGAAGGAAGGCTCTCGATTCTGCTCGCCACAGTCTCCATTCTTCGCTGACTTCTGAAACATATCAGGGTTGTGGGAAGCTCTTATGATTCCCAAGGTCAAGGGCAGAATAAACTGGGGAGAGGACACACCCTCCTGCTTTATATAAACTCTTATTAAAATCTGTAGCTGCCTGGGCTGCAGTGATATTCTGCATGTCTCTCCTTTCTTTTTCATAACTACTGCTGAAATTAAAGCTGGAAAAGAGAGGGAAAAGATTGATATTGTCGGTCGTTGGGGTTTGCATTTGGCATTCCTCAAATAATGGGATGTAATATGGTTATGCAGAAAACAGATTGATTTTTCACAATTTTCCCACAGAGGTAATAGGGAACAGACTGGAGGAAATTCCAGGGTTTCACTGGGGGAACTATTTGCTACACAACTGAAGAAGAAAACAAACTCAAACCATCCTTTTTTTGCAATTTTCCCTTCAATATTTTTAAGTGGGAAATTTGCTAACCAATTTGTTTTCATTCCTGTGAGTTTCAGGAATTTGGGGATATTTTCAGTTTTACAGAAAGATTTCAGAATGTTTACCAATTGGGTGAATCGCAGGTGATAACAGTTAAAATGATGGTGTTACAAATATTCTTCCAAAAATGTAAGGTATCTGTTTTAAGATCTGTTCCTTTTTCTCCCTCTATTCTTCTCTGCCTCTCTACATCTCAGGAGACACTAAAAGTTTCTATCAGTGTATTGCTGGTACTGGAACAGAACCAGAGGTGTTGGGACATGGGCCCAGCGCCACACAGTTAGTAGAGGAAATGCTGGAATCCCTCATTCCAGCGTGCACAGACTTTTATTAACGCTGAAGAAAGGAATGTACCCCTGAATTTAATTTCCTTCTTCTTTGCAGGAAGCCAGTCAACTCAGTTGGTTAAAGCACCACCGTGCTAATGAGGCCAAGGTCACTGGCTTGACCCTCAGTGGTATCTTTAGCATCGCATTTACAAAGTCTCATTCTTTGTTTCCAGCCCCAGACAATGGACTTGCAAAGAATAAACTTTTGCTCAGTTCCCTTTATAATCAGAGTATGGATGATTCATAGAAAACCCACTCTGCCCACTAAGAAGGTAGTTCAAAGCCTTTATTCTAAAATCCACATCTCCGAAATAACAATGTCACAACAACAACCAGTGAAAATTAGTCAGCTTCCATCTTTGGTTAATAAAACTTTATCCCTTTCCTTTGTCCACTCAGTACATCGGCGTGTGTCTCTTACCCTAGTATAGGGAGAAGTCTGTTCCTCACTGCTCAGTAAAGAAGTGGCTGTAAACACAAGTCTATTCAGGAGTTGTTTGGGGCTACTCCTGGTGGCTCGGATGATAAAGAATCTCCCTGTAATTCGAGAGACCTGGGTTCAATCTCTGAGTTAGGAAGATCCCCTGGAGAAGGGAATGGTGACCCACTCCAGTATTCTTGCCTGGAAAAATCCCATAGGCAGAGGAGCCTGGCAGGCTACAGTCCATGAGATTGCAAAGAGTCAGACATGACTGAATGACTAACACAAACACATATACACACACACACACATTCACACATTCACACACACACACACACACACACACACCATTTTTAGACCCAGCTCCAGCAGTCCTCACTGTCAAGACTAAGCCCTGTTAAGACTGAGCACTGAAGCTTCAAGAAAAAAAAAAAGGCACCACATAGGTCTCTGGGGCCCACGTGCCCCGGACTCTCTTATGAGCCTCATATTTAGTTCGCATCCTGTAAGTCTCCTCATTTCCAAAGGCTCGGAGTCTTCACACTGCTTGTGGCCCACAGAGAATTCCACACATTTTTCAGATGCCCGGTCCTTCCAGGCATGTCCTGTGCTGTGGTCAAGAAATGCAACTGGGAGAGGGTGGGGTGGTCAAATAACACGTTTACAGCCAGCCTGTGATGAAGGGTCAGGGGAGGAAGCCATGCAAGCATCTGATAGAAAGATGACTGCTGAGGCCATGAAACGTGAAGGGAGTCAGAGCGAGATGCGCGGAGTCCCACCACGGGCAGAAAGCTGACCCTTTCCCCATCCGCGCCCTCTTCCAGCAGCTGGGGACGTCGACCCCACGGCAGGTTCTCCAGGTAGAGCCTTGCTTCTGCTTTGATGCATCCTGCTCTCCATCTTGGCAGCACTTCTAGGATCACAGCTTCTCACGGGGCCACATTCAGCCAGCTTTCATGTTGGAAGACAGTCTTGTCGAGCAATGGAACTGAAGGCCTAGTCACAGTGCGTGTTGCTGTTCAAACTGGCGCTTCTAGAGAGAGTGAAGGATTGATTTCTCACAGAGCAGCAAGTCATCAGGGGA
Organism: Oryx dammah; assembly: GCF_014754425.2. NCBI lineage: Eukaryota > Metazoa > Chordata > Mammalia > Artiodactyla > Bovidae > Oryx > Oryx dammah. Next base: position 3,641,432 of record NW_024070192.1, on the reverse strand, counting down.
GGGGGGTTTAGACCCTGGAACTGCTGGCTTAGAGGAAACACACTGAGGGTGGGGAATCTTCCTCCTGCTTGGTCGCTCAGCCGTGTCTGACTCTGTGACCCCTTGGACTGTAGCTCACCAGGCTCTTCTGTCCCTGGGACTTCCCAGGCAAGAATGCTGGAGTGGGTTGCCATGCTCTCCTCCAGGGGATCTCCCTGACCCAGGGATCGAACTCACGTCTCCTCCATTGGCAGGTGGGTTCTTTACAGCTGAGCCCCCGGTGAAGCGCAGTCTTCTTGTTGGATCCCTTAAATCTCACTGTGGAGAATTGACGTCTCGTCTCTCACTACTATTCATGGAGCAGATTCTACTCCAAGTATGTTTGCCTTCTTAATGTGGCTTCAGCAAAGTACTTGGGGGTGAGGCTTTGAGGGAAACGTGTTAATAACTTGGCTCTGAGCTCACTGGGTCGGACCCCTTTGTACCACTCGGAGGTGGTTTCTGAAGGGCCACTAGACCCAGATGCCTTTGCTGCTTTGGAAATGCCCCCCCGTATCTGATTCCCAAGGCAAGTGGGATTTTTGCAGTTTTCCTATTGCTGTGCCGGCAAGCCAGCCAAGTGGAGTGCATTATTTCATAGTAAAATAAACCTTCCCCTCTTTTTGTTCTCCGGGAAATTACTCAGTGTGGAGTCCAGACGGGGCACTCTCACATTTCCACTGGGTTTGCTTCCTCCACCGCTGTGGATTCTGCTGCGCTGAAGGGTGATCAAAAGTCACAGGAGCCTGGTTTCCATTCCTCCTCTTCTGTTACTTCCTAATCTCCAATTTCATTCACCTCCCTCTCCCGTCTCACCGATGTCCACTAATGGTAGCAACTTCAAGTTGTACCCATCTAGTTGCCCCACGAGTGGGTTCAGTGGAAGAGAGGCTCTGTCTCATTGGGACTGCCTTTTTCGTGAAACATGTGAATGAGAATTACCGCATGCAGCTATAGAAATACTCACAGCTGTTTGCATCCTTCAGAGGAACTATTTGCCTTTTTTTGGTGTCTTCCCATCTGGAGGACCATGCCAACATTGTGAGTGGCTGGCAATACAGAGGATCGACTGCCACAGCCCTCGGCCTTGCGTGACACTTTTCAGTCCCACAGAGAGGAGACAGAGAGAAAATGAGTTCCTGAAGCACTGTCGTGGGTGTTTCTCATATGTGATCCATAAATATCTTTTTCTTACCGTTGTGGCAGCTGAGAGAATGGTACTCTGCTATAGATGGCTGATTAGTTTCCGCCTTTAGCAAAACTGGTCTGTGTTTAAGAACGTAGGTACAAAATGTCTTAGTTTAAAGCATGTGATATGTGTACCCCAATGTTCATCACAGCACTGTTTATAACAGCCAGGACATGGAAGCAACCTAGATGTCCATCGGCAGACGAATGGATAAGAAAGCTGTGGTACATATACACAATAGAATATTACTCAGCCATTAAAAAGAATACATTTGAATCAGTTGTAATGAAGTGGATGAAACTGGAGCCTATTATACAGAGTGAAGTTAAGTCAGAAAGGAAAACACCAATACAGTATAATAACAGAAATATAGAATTTAGAAAGATGGTAATGATAACCCTGTATGAGAGACAGCAAAAGAGACACAGATGTAAAGAACAGTCTTTTGGACTCTGTGGGAGAGGGAGAGGGTGGGATGGTTTGAGAGAATAGCATTGAAACATGTATATTACCATATGTGAAATGGATCGCCCGTCCAGGTTCGATGCATGAGACAGGGTGCTCAGGGCTGGTGCACTGGGATGACCCTGAGGGATGGGGTGGGGAGGGAGGTGGGAGGGGGCCTCAGGATGAGGAACACACATATACCCATGCTGATTCATGTCAATGTATGGCAAAACCACTACAATATTGTAAAGTAATTAGCCTCCAATTAAAATAAATAAATTTTAAAAAAGCGTGTGATAGAGTAAGTTGACCATTCATTTTTAAAAGTCCAGACAAGAGAAAGCAAAAGCATGCCTGCTGAGTCGCTTCAGTCGTGTCCAACTCTCTGCAACCCCATGGACCATAGCCTGCCAGCATCCTGTGTCCACGGGATTCTCCAGGCAAGGATACTGGAGTGAGCTGCTGTTTCCTTCCTCAGGGATCTTCCCAACCCAGGGATCAAACCTGCGTCTCTTACATCTCCCGCATTGGCAGGCGGGTTCTTTACCTCTAGTGCCACTGATACCCCAGTGCCCAGTTTAGCTTAGGGAGTTAGAGCCCTATACCAATGGGAACAAGTCCTTGGGTCAACCTTCCCATGAAGCAATTGATTGAATCTATTACATTGACACAGTAAATGAGCATTACCTTGAAAGCCCATCTTGCTAATGCCGTCTGTTCATCACAAGTGAGTAAGGAAGTTTAGGTAAATACTGCCAACCATTCCACACTCTGCAGAATAAAAAGAATAATTCCAAGTATCTAACCTAATGATGATGAGTTCAAAACATCACTTTAGTACATACAAAATATGGCATATTGTCAGACAGGTGTCAGAATTTAAATATATGGTGTGTGCAATTTCGGAATTCATTGACATTTCATTGTAAGCCTGGGAAAGAGCGCTTCCAAAGCAGCGTGAGCATACACGCTTAGTTAACATGGCAGAGAGATTCACCAGTGCAGGGAGATGACCTGGCCTTTATGGAGCAGATTGCACTTTGTAGTATTCTCATACTGTTCATGGGATTCTCGAGGCAAGAATACTGTAGTGGATTGCCGTCCTCTCCTCCGGGGGACCACGTTTTGTCAGAAGTCTCCACTGTGACCCATCCATCTGGGGTGGCTCTGCACGGCTTAGCTCATAGCTTCATTGAGTTATGCGAGCCCCTTGGCCATGACAAAGCTGTGATCCAGGAAGGAAGATCACTTTATAGCAGCTTCACTATGGCATTCCAGAAATGTTCCCCTTGTAAGGTGAACAAAGTGAGCTTATCAAAATGAATGCACGTAGGAAGAATGGCTGGCTTGAGCTCCCTTCTGTGAAGACTTTTGGGTGATTGGAAACTGTGAGAGAGCTTTACCACCATCACAAGGACATTTCTTTGGAATGAGGAGGTGCTCAGAGGAGCTGCTGTATCATTCTCAACACCAGGAGTTTTTTTTTTTTTTTTTTAATTTATTTATTTATTTTTAATGTTTACTTTACAATTCTGTATTGGTTTTGGCATAGATTGACATGAATCCACCACAGGTGTACATGCGTTCCCAAACATGAACCCCCCTCCCACCCTCCTCCCCACAACATCTCTCTGGGTCATCCCCGCGCGTCAGCCCCAAGCGTGTCATATCCTGCATCAGACATAGACTGGCATTTCGATTCTTACATGTTATTATACATGTTTCAATGCCATTCTCTCAAATCATCACACCCTCTCCCTCTCCCTCTGAGTCCAAAAGTCCGCTATACACATCTGTGTCTTTTTTGCTGTCCTGCATACAGGGTCATCATTGCCATCTTCCTAAATTCCATATATATGTGTTAGTATACTGTATTGGTGTTTTTCTTTCTGGCTCACTTCACACCAGGAGTTTTAAAACTGCTTTTGTTTCTTATAAATAAAGGGCTCGTTTCCCCACTGTCTCTCCTCCACCCATCCCCTACAAAATGATGTCTTGCTTGAACCTGTACTACTTAAAGATAAACAGTGAGTCTCTCAGGCTGAGGTAAGAATGAGGGGGTGGCGTGTAGGGCAGCCTGGGGCTACCGAACCCCCATCCGCTGCTGGAACCGGGGAGGGAAGGGTGGCAGGTACCCTGTTGAGGATGCAGAGCTGATGCCGGTGGCGCTGGTCACGGGCTCGTGGAGCTTGCGCTTCCTTGGCTGGGTGACGCCTGGCCTGTTCCTTTCTTTCCTCTCTTCCTTTTCACAACTCCGAGTTCTTGTGCTTAGGAAAAGGAAAATATGAAATCTCAGATACGCTGACCTAATGTGTGCATAGAAACACCTTAGGCTGATGGAGTGGCTGAGCGAGGCAGGTGAGGGGCCTCCAGATCCGGACCGGAGCCAGCAGGGCAGGGAGAGCCCGAGTTCCCATCCCAGCCCTCTTGGTTGCTGGACGAATCCTAGCAAGTGATTAAATCTCCTTCTTTGTCATCTGTTAAGTAGAGAGGAATATGTGTTAATACCCACAGAAGAGGGATTCTGTGGGGTCCAAAGAGAAGCATGTATGAAGCACACAGTGGCAGGCATAAATTAAACATTCAATAAATGTAAATATTATTAATCAAGAAAGTGAGTGGAATAGAAATAAACAGTAATCATGAATTGAAAATATAGCAACAACTCTAAAAGATTAAGCAAGAATTTATTCAGTGATGGCATACTCTATCTCTTAACTTCGGGCAATATTATTCACTTAAACAAGCAGTCAAGAATATTAAATGTCAAAATAAAAGATGATTTATGAACTTTATCACTCCCTGGCAAGCTTCCACAGAGCAGCTAACAAAGACATGAGTGGGTAATTCATGACCTTGCTTGTTGAGTGGGAAATATTTACCACTGTAACTTTGCTAATTCTTTCATTGGCCTGGTGATTCTGCAAATTAATTAGCAGTGCCACTGGTTGTAACTTGCGTCCATCAGTTGAGTGAAGGTAAGTCATTCATTTAAGGTGTGTGTGAGAGAGAACAGATGAGGACTTGATATGATACCCTCTTTGGCTTCGGAAGTTGAGTGTTGCGTTAACAGAGGGAAGAGAAAAGCATGTAAGATCAACTTTCAAAACGTTCAATTAATTAGAATAATATAGTCCAAAGCTCAGCATGGTTCTTGGCACAGTTTAAACACTCAACAAATAGGTTTCATCATCTTCACCATCAATACCATCTTTACTACCATCTTTATTCAAATGCATTCCTCCGAGCTTAGATAGGACTTTTGTCCCAACAAGACATCTCAAGCTATGTCTGCATGCTGCTCACATGGCACCCAGGCAAAGAGAAAAACCACTCCCCTGCCCACGAGTAATGGACAAGACACGTGAGCCAAGGAGATGCAAACTGCTAGCACACCAGACCCCAAAAAGCTGCTGCTACATTTTGCAGTCTAGTTGATGATCAAAATAGCACAGACTGAGGGTCCAGAGAAGAGCACGCCACCTTCTTTATCGTGGTACCTGCCATTAAACACTTGGCATCAGGCCTTCTCGTCAGGTGGCCGAAGTATGACCGAAGGATTCAGATGAGCTTACTCACTGGAGAAGACCCTGATGCTGGGAAAAGACTGAAGGCAAAAGGAGAAAAGGGCGGCAGAGGATGCGACGGTTGGATAGCATGACCACCCAATGGACGTGAACTTGAGAGAGTGGAGGACAGGGAGGTCTGGCATGCTGCATGAAGTTCATGGGGTCTCCAAGAGTCAGACGGGACTGCGCGACCGAACACCACCGCCACCAACAGTAAATACTTGGTTTGATCCGCTTTCAACAAAAAAGAGTAGTGATTGTTAATGGCTATCTGTATTCACTGTGCACTGGAGAGTTTTAGAAAACTGGGTGAGATTTCTTGGCCTGAGGTTAGTGTCATTTGTCCAAGTTCAGGCTTCATTTCCAGGGACTCGTGGTTTGGAGTCCCAGTCTGGAGCTGCCGTTCCAGTTCGCCCCCGGCCTGCCGCGGCTAGATTGAATTTGCTGTTTCTGGACTCGAGTGCTGAACAAGATCCTGGTGCCCCAGGTAGGGGATGCTTGACCGTAGAGGAAGAAATCTCTGCCGGCAGTCCCGGCTGCTCAGAGAGTGGAATCGCGCATTAATATGTGGTGGAAATACAGTGCAGGCATTGAACTCCTGCTTGCAGCCTATTCAAGCACCAGTGTTTACTTTCTTCTATGGAAAAATAAAGTGTGTCTCCTCCCATAAGATCGTCCAAACAGAGTCAATATAGCGTATTGGCAGTAAGATCACAGAGTTCGCCCCTGGCACCTCGGGAGTTTATGCTGTTCACGGTTTCCAATGGCTTTCTGAAAAACGTCCTTAGCTTTTGTCAGTTTTGCAGAAATTATGATAGAATCATCGAAACTGTAGATTAAGGCCAGCACCACGATCTGTAAAGGGTAAACCTTTAAAATGTGTCTGATGCAGGACAGCCGTTTACAAAATCCTGATCGGGACCGATTATAAAATGAGGGAAGAAATGCCATGGGGGGCGCAGACTCACTTCACTTTAACTTTGGTTCAAGGTGAGCTCTTCCCAAAATGATTTGTGAAATTCTTATTATGAGACTCCCAGTTCCTTCCTCTTCCTAACTCTCTGCCACAACACCTCCATCTTCCTCCTCTGGCCCAGTTTAAGTCAGTGAAACTCTAAAAAGGTTTTTTTTTTTTTTTTTTTTTTACCGTAAACATTGTTTTATTAATGTTACCATTGTATCTGAGAATTTGCTAGTATTTTAAAGAGAACTAATTTTTTCTAGTTTTTTTTTTAATTGGAGGAAAATTATGCTTTAGAGTGTTGTGTTGGTTTCTGCCTTACAGCAGTGCAAATCAGCCGTCATTGTACACATATCTCCCCCTTCTTGAGCTTCCCTCTCCTCCCTCCATCCCACCCCTCTAGGTCATCACAGGGCCCCAGACTGGGCTCCCTGTGTGATCGAGCACCTTAGAATGAAGTAAGTCAGAAAGAGAAAGTATCGTATATTAACACGTATGTATGGAGTCTGGAAAGGCGCTACAGATGAACCAGTTTGCAGGGGAGGAGTGGAGACGCGATGGAGAGGAGGACTTGTGGACACAGTGTCGGGAGAGAGGGTGGGGTGGATGGAGAGAGTGGTGTGGACAGGCACACACCGCCGGGTGTGTAATAGACATCCCCTAAGACGTTGCTGTGAAAGGTTTTCTTGAACTTCTTCTCCACCCCACAACTTCCAATCATCGGGTCACTGCTGGAAATTTACCCACCAGTGTTTTACAAGGTTCGGTCTTTTGAGTTACTCCAAGACAAAATTCAATTCTACCCCTCCGCAGGCCCCTCAGCCCCCCAGCCCCCCCGCCCAGCCCCCCAGGTAAATTCTGTGTGAAGTTGTTTCATTTATCCTGCAGCATGAATTTCACACGCAGAAGCAGGTTTTTGAGGGTGTGGAGTCGAGGAGAGAGCCTATGACAGGATGAGGAAAGTGGCCCAAATCCTGTGTTTGTCCAAGTGGTCATTTTGGACTCCATCTGGGGATTAAAAAAAAAAAGAACTGAGGCTTTTTTTTTTTCTGCCTGAGAGTAATGTCCTTCTTTTGTCCCCAGATGATCCTAAAAATATATTTCTGTAAAAGACAGATACGACCCCTTTAAATCATCCAGGGCATAGATTTTTCACCAACTAGCAACTGAGACAGGACTAATGTTAACATATGAGGACAGCTTAGTCGGTTGCTGCTCTAAACCTTTGTTTTTGCTCAAACTATCTAGCAATGACGAGACAGTGGCCATTTAATTAGGCAGAACCACCCGAGCCGATGTAAAAAGGTAAAGGAGCCTTTCTTTCCTCTTTAAATGATCTTTCTTTTCTCTTTTAAAGGAGTTGGTCGTTGGTTGAGAAGGAAGCGTAGAAATCATGCATTTGGGGGAATGTTTAACAGTTGATCCAAATAAATATATTTTAATTAGGTTCTCTTTCTGTTTTTTTTAAAGGAGTGCTATGGAAGTAAGTGTGTACTTACATACTTACATAAGTAAGTATTTACAGAAGTAAGTGTGATTCTAAGTCATATAGACTCACATACCTGAACACAGTGATGGAACACTTTCTTCTTAGCTCATTATTAAATACTATTGTAGTAAAATTGACCTCACAGTATAGAATTCTGAGTCTTACATATAGAAGAACAGTCTGTCCACAATTTCCTTATCTCTGAGGTCCCCATGGCACTTCCTTCGTCATGTTAGAGTCTCTATGTCAGAGTAGAGTTTCTGCCCATCATTGAGTTTTCAGCTATTATCTCTGCAGGGAGGATTCTTAAACTGCAAGCTTCAGCCTCATTCTCTTGAATTCTATTTGCAAATAATCTCTAGACATTTCTATTGAAAAGTCCTTTCAACTCAAGCAAACCCTCAGGCAGCATTTTAAATCTATTCTCTAAAAGTGGTTCTCCTCTACAGATTTTTGAAGTCAGCATCCTGCCAGCATGGACTCATCTACTGCTTTCAATTGAACCCCCACATTTATTCAGTTGACATATTCTGTTATGACCTCCTTCCAAATATTAGCAATTACTACACTGGAATTTTTCTCCCCGTGTGTTTGCGTGTGTGCGTGCTCAGTCCTGTCCGACTCTTTGTGACCCCCTGGACTGTAGCCCATAAGACTCCTCTGTCCATGGGATTTCCCAGACAAGAATACTGGAGTGGGTTGCCATTTCCTACTTCAGAGGATCTTCCCGACCCAGGGATCAAACCCAGGTCTTCCTGCATCTGCTATATTGGCTAGTGGATTCTTTACCACTGCACCGCCTGAGGCACCCTTTTTATCCCCATTATAGCATCAAAACCACATTAACCTTTTATTAGTTCTTTTCCCAAAAACACTTTCTCATATTACCTGTTGTTGTTTCTACTTTTTGGGTCACTTGGCAGTTTGTTACACACTGTCTTTCATGATGTCTCCTAAAATTAAAAAAAAAGAAGCATCATTGTATGATCGTAAAGCATGGTTTTGTGTCCCCTTCCATCAAACCGATGACCCAGTGTAGCTCAGGATGCAGTCCTCGCACGCTGATCTCTGTCTCTGACTTTCGGGCTTGATGACTGAACAAAATGAGGTGTTTATTGACTCTCTGTAATCCTCCTGCTCACTAACATCACTAACTGCATATCAAGTGCAAATAGATTGCTGAGCAAAAAGTCATATTGAATAATTTAAGAAATAGGGAGGGGAAGAGGATTCTACAAAGTCTAATAAAATGCTATTAAAAAACAGATGCAGAGTGATTCTCTTTCTTCTTCAAGCAGCTGTTAGACAAGAACAGACCCCTAGGATAGAAAGATTATATGTTAAAGTGTGTCTTTTTATTCCTTAAAGTGCCAAGTAGAAACATTGTTGTCATCACATTTTAAACAAAGGTAAACACAAGGACTATCCCAGCAGAAGGCACAGGTAAGTACTGCAGGAGTCTCTCCAGAAAGATTTGCAGTACTGTGACTCACAGCTGGGAGGCTTATCTGTAGAAAAACAACGCCAGTGGTTTTGGTTATTTTAATACACATGTCACCCCCACCTACAGTACTTGTTGAAGACTCCTAATCCCCACCTTACTCTACAATTATGTCGTGCAGACAGTTCTGAGACAGGGAGTACTGTCATTAAAATGCGTGCCGTGCTTTGGTCCTGCTGAAAATACCAAATGCTTGTGGGCAGTCCCGGTGACCACATGCTGAGGCCAGTTGCAGAAATTCCCATTCTGGTGACTGTGCTGGCAGAAGCCCGTTCGTGAGACACGAGCATCGTTGCGGGTTCCACGTGCTCCCCGGGCAGGGGGCACCATTTTCCTCTAGGCTCTTTAAGGACTAACTTAGAAGTGTGAGATGCCACCTGCTGGAAACTGATAATATGGACTGTCCTGCAACAAGGCTTGACCTGTGTCCAGCCACTGAGTTATTAAATTGATGTTCTTTGCCCTTCATCCTTCCTTTTCTACTCTACGTGACTGGTAGATGCACTGGGCTGTTGCACTAGTTAGGAAAACCTCTGCTTCACTCTGTTCTAAACAAGCTTCCGGTTTTATTATTATTCATAAATAATTTATCATTATTTTAAATAATTTAATTTATTGTTATTATTCTTAGTATTACTCTTATTAATAAAATCAGTTATTATCATTATTTTTGGTTGTGAGGGATCTTTGTTGTTGCCCGCAGGCTTTTTCTAGTTGTGGGGAGCAGGGCCTCTCTGGCTGCAAAGCACAGGCTCTCGGCGCTCAGGTTCAGCAGTTCTGGCACACAGGCTTAGGTGCCCTGCAGCGTGTGGCATCCTCCCCAACCAGGGATTGAACCTGTGTCCTCTGTGTCAGCAAGCGGATTCTCAACTACTGGACCACCAGGGAAGTCTACAAGCTTCTGTTTTAAGATGTAAATTTGATCTAATGATCACGTTGTAGGATTGGGGAGACTCAGGAGAGAGCGAACAAGCCCAAACCCGAGGCAGAGTTTGCTACATCTCAACTTCAGAAATGTTAAAGTAGAAAATATTGAAAGAAAACTAGGTTATCGCAATAGTAGTGTTCAATTGGCATTGAGCACAGCTGAGACATTCAGAATTACGTAATGCTTATGGTTTGGTTGATTAAGTAGGAATAAGGGGTGATGGTGTTTGAGAATGTTTCGCTGTATACCGTGCTTGGGACTGTAACATAGAGATCCGCAGAACTTTAAATGTGATCTGCGTTATAGGCACCATGGGTCTTGGAATGAGTGAGCAAGTCTAAGAACATTCCGTTGCATGGGGATATAGACTGACAAATTCCACATATGCCTGACACATAGTAGGTGGTTACTAAATACTGACTGACATGTGGGCTCAAATTTAGTTTCAAGCTTATGGGTCTATAAGAACTGTTGTAGTTGACTCTTTGGGAGCCTCCTATGTGTATTGTTGGAGTTTTATTTTAACAAGGTTGTGCTTTGGAATGTGCTTTAGAATAATGGCTTATCTAATTCTTCTCTTCAGCTAATCTGAATTACTAGAAATTATTTTAATTCTTACAGTGTACAAAATGGCAGGCAATCTACCTGTGTGAGTTACCTTATTGATTGGCACACAAGTAGCAAGCCTGGCATGAAAATCTAGTGAATAGCTGTGCTTATGTGAAGGTTTGCCTGCAAATCGTGGAGTTATTTAAAGTCAGATATAATGATTCTATTCATATTAATAGCAAATTTAATGCAGTGATTTTAGTAATTTTCTTTTCACCCAGGAAATATTTATACTGATAGCTGGGCGCATCCAAGATTGTAACTTTGCTTGTGTTGCGGTATAGGTAGTATAGGTATAAAGTGAAGTGAAGTCGCTCAGTCGTGTCCGACTCTTCCCCGTGGACTATAGCCCACCGGGCTCCTCTGTCCATGGGATTCTCCAGGTAAGAATACTGGAGTGGGTTGCCATTTCCTTCTCCAGGGGATCTTCCCAACCCAGGGATCGAACCCAGGTCTCCTGCATTGCAGGCAGATGCTTTAACCTCTGAGCCACTAGGGAAGCCCAGTATAGGTATATATATAAATATTAATTTCACAGGTATCTATCTGTCTATATATTGATTTCTAATGACTCAATTTGCAGGCAGGTTTGAGAATCATTGCTCAAAACACTGAGCTGAGAAAGAACCTCGGAAAAATGTTGTTTTCCTATTTTTCACCTTAAATGATTTTTTTCAGTGCTTTTGACAGGACAGTCTTTTCTTCAGTGAGCCAATCTCCTGAAAACAACAGAAGGCAGAGGTGAAAGGTGACTTGTGTGTAACTCACAGATACTTTTGTTTAGGCAGCATGAGATCTGTATTTCCTCAGGTGACACATTTCTTAGGAGACCGGGATAAAACGTTTAGTCATTTAAGTCATTTAAATGTATCCCTTCTGTGCTGTCAAGCATCAGAGTCCCAAGAGGCTGTTTGAGTCTGGGTGTTCAGCGTATCTTTTACTAGTCTGCATCATCCTCCACGTAGTCCACTTTCTAATTGTACTTGATTTTACTTCCGTGTATTACAAACAATGAATTTAGCATATCTAACTTGACGCAAAATTCCTACTAATTTTGTTCCTGCTACTGTGGATGGAAGCTCGGTGGTACCATTTGATTTCTGTCGTCTCTTTGGCAGAGGTGTTGAGAAAAACAGAAAAGGGAACGTGTGAGTTGCTCAGTCGTGTCCGACTCTTGGTGATCCTATGGACTGCAGCTGGCCAGGCTCCTCTGTCCGTGGGATTCTCCAGGCAAGAATACTGGAGTGGGTTGCCATGCCCTTCCCCAGGGGATCTTCCAGGTCCAGGGATGGAACCCAGATCTCCCGGACTGCAGGTGGATTCTTTCCCATCTGAGCCACCTGGGAAGCCCTACGAGTGTGTACGGAACATTGGTGGTTCTGTCTGATCTCTGCCATCCCTTTGGTAAAGGTGTCAGAACCTATCATTTCCTTCTCAGCGTCAGCCATAATCGGCTGCCTGAACATTTAACATGAGTCATGATGAATGTGCTCTTCTCTTGGCTGTGTTCTCCTTGCTTCCCTAAACTGGTGAACATTCTGGCTGCTTAAAATAAACCCCTCTGAGATGAAGAGGCTCTTTTAATAGAAGGCAAGGGAGGAGAAGAAGCAATCGTTTTTCCTATCCCTTGTAGTTGCTAGATAACTGAGAAGTAAACCTCACTCCATTTTTCAGAACCTTATTTTGTAATCTGCACGTCTTGGCTAAGGCATGCCTGTATTCACCGAGGAAGCAACCCTTATGTGCGGTTAACTGACTCTCTCACCTCTGTGATTATAAAATAGCACTTAATATTCCTTTATAACATCCCCGCATTGCTTTTGAAGTTTGATAAATGGTACCACTTAGAAATTTGTCTTTCTTATTTTTCTGGTCTAGTAACCTTAACTGCCTTGGGTCTCTAAACTGATTCTTCTAGGATGTTTTTCTTCAGCTTTACGATAGCTGGAAGACGACGCCAGGGTTTTATGTTCCTCTGCCTCTCTGGGTCATTTCTGCTTCTCAGACAGGCGGCCACTTGCCACCTTCACCAGGTGCGGTACCCAGGGGAAAGAACCGTGTCTCTTCATGGGGCCCCCTGGGCGCAGTCCGGACCCCCGTCTTGATCTGCGCACGGCTGCGGGCTCAGCGTTCCTGCCCCAGCTCCCAGGTCTCTGTATGCAGACAGCACCAGGGGTGGTACTGACAGTCGCTCTCTCCCCATGAGCTCGGCTGAAATCAAGACTAGAGACTGACAGCTCCTCGCGCCGCCTGTGGTTCAGCATGAAACCGCAAGGCCCAGAGGCACATGGCTTACATTCGCTGTCTTTCTCCAGCTAACACGGACCATTTGTTCAAGCAGCTTTGGTATCTGCCCGAGAATAAGAGATCTGCCTCGTCGATATTCCCCAGACAGTCAAATAAATTCTCTTGGCTTCAAGACAGATTCAGAAAATTCTGCCCAACAATGGCATGCGGTTCAGGGGTTTTTTTTTTTTTTGGTTTATTTTTGCAATTTGTGAAGGGGACGACGGATAGATTCCTTGGAAAATAAAATAAAAATAAAAAATGCCAGTCAAAGAAGTGGCCAATTAGAGGGCCGTTTATTATGGAAAGTTCCCATATTACATTTAGGGAAAATGGAAATAAAATGATATGTCAAACGGGAAATAGAATTAGAGGCCTGCCAGTAGCAGAATACCTGCCACTGTGGTGTTCTTTTTTTTTTTTTTTCCTCCTTGAAATTCTCCCATTTAGCTGCATTAGAAATACATTCTCGTCCTGGATCTCGGGACTCAAGTGAAATCTGCCTGAGAAGAGATTATGCTTCATTCGTTGCAGGGATCTGCTGCATTAATCCTGCTGATGTCTGAGTCCGTCTAGTCTACTTAATTCAAGCCCCATAAGCCCAGTGTCCACGGTTCTTGTAATGTTTCCTTGCCATTGTTTGGAAGAGTAGAACAAGAGGCCGTGTGATAGCTGTCATGAGATGAACACATTTACTTCTGTGCGTATGTTACATCCTCTTACCCTCAGTTCAGTTCAGTTCAGTCGCTCAGTCGTGTCCGACTCTCTGCGACCCCATGAATCGCAGCACACCAGGCCTCCCTGTCCATCACCAACTCCCGGAGTTCACTCAGACTCACGTCCATCGAGTCCGTGATGCCATCCAGCCATCTCATCCTCGGTCGTCCCCTTCTCCTCCTGCCCCCAATCCCTCCCAACATCAGAGTCTTTTCCAATGAGTCAACTCTTCGCATCAGGTGGCCAAAGTACTGGAGCTTCAGCTTTAGCACCATTCCTTTTACCCTACTGCAGTTTTAAAAGGTAAAGTTTTTGATTGACCATCTTTGGGTTAAACACAGTGCTAGTCTATTGATGCTATTTGCATCTCAGCATAAAGTCAACAACAAAGTAAAATAGAATAGGAAAATACCTGGGATATGTCGGTGATGATGGCCAAATATTTGTATCAGCAAGGGGGAGTTTGGCATCATTACTGAAAGAGAAATTCTTGTTCCACTAAAATACTTACCCAGCAACCTAGTTTTCTATTTTAAATAAATTTATTTATTTGGCTGCAACAGGTCTTGGTCTTAGTTGCAGCACAAGGGATTTTTTCCTTTTTCAAGTTGTGGCTTGTGGGATTGAGTTTCCTGTTGTTGTTCACTCAGTCCTGTCCGACTCTGTGACCCCATGGACTGCAGCAAGACAGGCTTCCCTGTCCATCACCATCTCCTGGAGTCTACACAAAATCATGTGCATTGCGTCAGTGATGCCATCCAACCGTCTCATCCTCTGTCTTTCCCTTCTCTCCCTGCCCTCAGTTTTTCCCAGCATCAGGGTTTTTTTCAAATGAGTCAGCTCTTCGCATCAGGTGCCCAAACTATTGGAATTTCAGCTACAAAATCTGTCCTTCCAATGAATATTTGGGATTGATTTTCTTTAGGATGGACTGGTTTGATCTCTCTGTAGTCCAAGGGACTCTCGAGGGTCTTCTTGAGCACCACAGTTCAAAAGCATCAGTTCTTCACCACTTAGCATTCTTTATGGTCCAACTCTCACATCCATACCTGACTACTGAAAAAACCAGGCTTTGACTAGACGAACCTCTGTTGGCCAAGTAATGTTTCTGCTGTCTAGGTTTGTCAGAGCTTTTCTTCCAAAGAGAGCGCGTCTTAATTTCATGGCTGCAGCCACCATCTGCAGTGATGGTGGTGCCCAAGAAAATAAAGTCTCTCACTGTTTCCACTGTTTTCCCATCTATTTGCCATGAAGTGATGGGATCAGATTCCATGATCTTAGTTTTTTGAATGTTGCGTTTTAAGCCAGGTTTTTCACTCTCCTCTTTCACTTTTATCAGGAGTCTCGTTAGTTCCTCTTTGCTTTCTGCCATAAGGGTGGTATCATCTGTATAACCAGGGCCCCCTGAATTGGGAGCCCAGAGTCTTAGCCTCTGGACCACCAGGGCAGGCCCGGTCTTGACCACCATTCCGTACAGTTATATTGTGCTCCTTTCAGGTTGACTGTTTAACTTAATTCAGCAAGTGTCTATGGAACCTTTTCCTGGGAACTTTGTGTTAGACTCTGGTACAGATAAAAGGTGGACCTGGTTCTTGAGTTGCTTGCTCTCTGGAGGCTGTGAATAGCATATATGCATTAATGACGGATCCTGTTTGAAGGTCTCAGTTAAGCCCTTCAGTTATAACACAAAAGCAACTGCAGCCTTTTGCCTTCATGAGAGAGAGTGGGCTGGATGTAAAAGATCCAGCGAGATAGAAAAAGCAAATTAAAAAACACACACAGAGAAACAAAAAGAAAACCTCATATTAAAAACGAATGTGCATTTTCTAAGAGCACATGGGTCATTTGAATGCCAGTGTTGACAATAATCCCTGCCATCGTCTCTTCTCAACCCATGTTCTGACACTTAGATTGACAACAAAGGCTATATCACACTCATATTCCAGAGGCTGGGTATGCTTGGGACTTAGAAGGTGGGATATGAGAGAAATCAGTTTAAATCAGGATCAGTGCTAGCATTCCCAGGGACTTCACTGGTGGCTCAGATGGTAGAGAATCTGCCTGCAATGCAAGAGACCTGGGTTCAATCCCTGGGTCGGGAAGATCCCCTGGAGAAGGAAATGGCAACCCACTCCAGTGTTCTTGCCTGGAAAATCCCACGGACAGAGGAACCTGGCAGGCTACAGCCCATGGGGGTCACAAACAGACACGACTGAGCAACTAACACTTCTCAGTGTTAGCATTAGAGATGCTCCAGGACAATGGTATCTTCAGTGCTTTGATGCAGTAAGTGGTAAATGATGAAGACAACTTAATAGTGAATTCAGATCCCTATCTATCCTTTCACCTATCGTCTATCCGCCTTTGCTAAGTTTCGGGAACTGCTGTCATTTCTTCACATGCGCTGTACCATGCGGTCTGCATCGATGACACCTGCATAAGAATTTCCTTCCATTTTACAGAGAGGAATTTGAGGCCCTGAGTTGTTAGATAATTTGTTCAAAACCATGCGTCAAATAAAGTCAGGAACTGCATCCAGGCTGATTGTCTTAACTTCTTCCCAGCCCTGCCTGAACTCCTTCATTATGCATACGTTAACCAACATATATTAATAGCACTATTGCTGCTAAACGCAATAATTAATGCTGTTAAACGCTGTTGAACTGTTGAACGCAAAAAGAGGAGAAGATGTGAAGAGAGATCTGAATCTTATAAGCAAAGTTCCTTACCTTTGTCTTTTTGAGACAAGCTGCCTTTTGTCTGGCGTCACTGATGCTGGGCCAATCTCCATCACTTCTCCAGGGCCAATAGTGCCCCGTTTCCATACTCCTCCCGGTGTATCACTTAGACTGATGGTGGCAAACTGGAGTTTTCAAGTTAGACCATCAAGTTACTCTAGTCGGCTAGCTTGTTGCTGTTGTTGAGTCGCTAAGTCATGTCAGACTCTTTTGCGACCCTGTGGACAGTAACCCCCCAGGCTCCTCTGTCCATGCGATTTCCCAGGCCAGAATACTGGAGTGGATTCCCAGTTCCTCCTCCAGGGGATCTTCCCAGTCCAGCAGTTGAACCCTCATCTCCTGCACTGGCAGGCGAATTCTTTGCTGCTGAGCCACCAGGGGTAAGTTGTAAATCCATCCTTACTGATATAGAGGCTTGCTGTTAAAAAAAACATTCTTGATCTTCTAATAGTGCTACACTTAGCCCAAACACAAAGAACATAATATACTAAACTTAGTTTATATTTAAAGCAAATAAAATTTTCTGCTGTGTGTCTCTATCTTCTGCTTAGGAATAAGTGACCGTAAAACCCTTGAACGTGTGAAACCACAGTATATCTCCCTCTTCTATCATTAAAGCCTGCTTGCAACATCAGTGAGAATCAGAAGCAGAGGCCTGGCGGGGAGGGAGAGGAGCTCTGAGATTCTCTATGAGGAATCACTTTCCAGCAAGGATCAGTTCTGGGAATTTTGGTTCCTCCTTCTTTAACTGTTACAGGAGTCTTGAAGAGACGTCTAGTGTTACAACCTCTTCAATTTCTGTATGGTACGGTCTCATTTATTTTAGCAAAGCGGAGTTCATAACATCAGAGGCTAATGTCACAAAGTTAATGAAGTGAGTCTGAAACACCGGGAGATGGATGTACTGTAGGTACCATATCAGGAAACGTCACCTGGCAACCTCGTGGCGGCGTGGAGATACCGATTCAGCCTTCATGCCTGCTGTTTGAGCCCTTTGGCCAGGCCTCAAGGCCAGTGCTGCATTCCCCTGACCTTTCAAAGGGTACTCACTGAGTCAGTCTGCCACAAATGTGAAGCCTTCAAGGGCACAGGCTCGGCAGGAGAGACTTCCAGACAGTTCCGTGAATGAAGATGGTTCGGCTCTGGGCTGATCTTAGTGAGAAAAATAGGCGACTGGAGAAACAGCTAATTGGGTGTAATTTGATGTGTGTGAAATATGGAGAGGACGTGGGGACACGGGGTGTGTTTATGTACACAGCAAAGTTTGGGAAAAAGGAAAGCTTGTTGAATTCAAAGCTCTGTTTATTTTTGACAGAGCTGCTTCGCAATCGGTCATCAATCTCCTGTTTAGCTTAATTACAGTAGAATGGTTTTTAAAGAGATTTAAAACGTGGATGGAGTCATTAAAATGCTGGAATGTTAATGGATTTGAATTAAAGGAAGCACTTTTACTCCCTTCAGTCATAACATATAGAATCTAGGATACAGAGAGATACTTGTAAATAAGG
Organism: Oryx dammah; assembly: GCF_014754425.2. Taxonomy (NCBI): domain Eukaryota; kingdom Metazoa; phylum Chordata; class Mammalia; order Artiodactyla; family Bovidae; genus Oryx; species Oryx dammah. The sequence continues at coordinate 3,623,472 of NW_024070192.1, read as the reverse complement.
AAGAAGACTTGAACAGTCACTTGCATTAGCTCAGACTGCCCAACACCGTGTCATGATAAAGGCATTTTAAAATATGTTTAACCTCACCGAAAACAGGAATTTGGAGACTCATTAAGGAATACTTTAATTTAGTATTGATTTCATTAGTTACTGATTTTACACTGGATTCCTCTTATTTATATGGGTGCATTTAGGTCATAAAATAAACTTGATATTTTAGCTCATGAAATTATATATAGCCTCACAAATGTCAAGAGACTCTGTGAGCCGGGATTTATGTTTAGAATAGAATGGTATACATAGTCCAAATTGGGACAATCCACTGGACGGACAGGGGAAATTATTGCTGGTAAGAAGCAAAGCTTCTTCTGAAGCTTTTTGGAAATTCATAGGCTGAGGATGTTTGCACAGTGGGGGACACCTGAAGGAGATCTGAAGTGAAGAAAAAGCACTGTGATCTAGTGAGAGAGTGATCTGGGGCTTTATTCATGACAGCCCACAGTAACTCACATCCACCGCGTGCTTCTCCTTAGGGCCAGCATCGCCCCAAGCACGTCACCTATTAACTCATTTTCTCCACTCTAATACTACAGGGGGCTTCCCTGGTGGCTCAGTGGTAAAGAATCTGCCTGCAAGAGACACAAGAAACATGGGTTCAAACCCTGGATTGGGAAGACCCCTGGAGGAAGTGGCAACCCACTTCAGTATTCTTGCAAAATCCCATGGACCGAGGAGCCTGCTGGGCTACAGTCCACGGGGTCACAAAGAGTCAGAAACGGCTTAGCAACCAAACAACAGCAACAAATCTTGTAGGGCTTGGGGGTTATTTTGTCTCTTGGAGATGAGCTGACTGCAGTAGAGAGAGCTTACATACTCAGCTGAGAAACAGACGTCAGACCTGAAATCAAGACACACCATGTTACAGATGGAAGATTTCAAGTGCCCAACATCTGGAAAATGTCTGGTTTTGCTAAAACCAGAACATCTGATATAGTCTTGATTTTCCTTGTAGATTATATTTTGCTTAAAATGAAGAAATCATGGGTGGGAGCTGTTGTACTTCATTTTTATCAGCAAGAGTTAAAAAAAAAAATCTCATAGATGATGGAGCGTCATGGAACCGGAGAGAGAAACTGTGTGTGTGTGTGTGTGTGTATGCGCGCGCGTGTGTCACCCAGAGCATAGATGATGAAGAAAGGTAACACTGCGTGTAATCAGGCAGGAACTCTAAACCTTAAGAAAGTGGGTTAAATACAAACACTAACATGTACGAGCGTTTCCATGATCATTTTTTAAAAGCAATCCAGCTCAGAAATTGATATGGTAGTTCCTACAAAAGACTCCCTTCAGAAGAAAAGCAAAGGGGAAGGGGAAGCATAAGAAATTCTGACTTTTCCTTTTATGGCTAGCTTTGTTTGTTTTTAATTAGAATATAATTGCTTTACAATGTTGCGTTAGTTCCCACTCTACAGTAACGGAGTCCTCCAGGTGTGCACACGCATCCCCTGCCTCTTGAGCCTCCATCCTCTCCCTGCTCCCAGCCCTCTGGGTCATCACAGAGCTGAGCTCCCTGACTGTACAGCAGCTTCCTACAAGCTATCTATTTCGCACACGTGTGTGCTGAGTGCTAAGTTGCTTCGGTCGTGTCCCATTCTTTGCGACCCCATGGACTGTAGCCCATGAGGCTCCTCTGTCCATGGGATTCTCCAGGCAAGGATTCTGGAGTGAGTTGCCCTGCCCTCCTCCAGGGGATCTCCCCCAACCCAGGGATCAAAACTGCATCTCTTAAGTCTCCTGCGTTGGCAGGCGGGTTCTTTACCACTAGCACCACCAGGGAAGCCCATTTTACACACAGTGGCACCCCACTCCAGGACTCTTGCCTGGAAAATCCCATGGATGGAGGAGCCTGGCGGGCTGCAGCCCATGGGGTCACTGAGGGTCGGACACGACTGAGCGACTTCACTTTCACTTTTCACTTTCCTGCATTGGAGAAGCAAATGGCAACCCACTCCAGTGTTCTTGCCTGGAGAATCCCAGGGATGGGGAGCCGGGTGGGCTGCCGTCTTGGGGTCGCACAGGGTCAGACACGACTGAAGCGACTTAGCAGCAGCAGCAGCAGCAGCAGCAGTGTATGTCAGTACCACTCTCTCAAGTCTCCTAGAGGTTAAGTAATAATGGCAAAAAGAGGGATACCATGTCCAGGGAAGCAAACATGATTTGTGGTACATGTAGACAAAAATGAGCCAGCGTTCCTTAAGAGGGGATATTTATCGGTTTTATTTTTTTAAGGTGCAAAACCTAAACTGTGTCAGTAAGGCGTTTTTCCGCTAACCCGGATATATAAAGATCCTTTAATAGGGGTTATTAACTTGGGACTTGGCCAAAGAACATTCTGGAATGGAATGGCAACCATGTAAGTTCTGTGACACAGTTACTTAGGTAGACACCGACAATGAACTCTGATATTCCCTGGGATTCTCCTATCCGTTCTCTTGAAGCCAGCCACAGGATCTAAGTTGCCCGGAAGAGTGAATAAGCGCCTCTCAGGTCTGAGTTCTTTTTTTCTGAGAGCCTTTTCCTCACTTTGCATCCTTCTCTTCTTTACTGTCAGCACTGGCACGTCCTTTTCTTGGTTCAAAGCCTCTGCAACAGTTGTATCAATGGAACGTGCTTCCTTTTTCGCTTGTACACTTGCTCAGATTCTGCTTTGCTAACGCTCTGCGCTTAGCAATGGGTTCACAAAGCTGGCTCGTGACTCACCGCCTGGGAATACCGCATGAAGCTGTAGCGCCTTCTTTCTCTCTCCAGAGCATTCTATCTAATGTTCTCTCTGTCTCCAGTGTTACATTTACTCTAGTGACACCCTGGAATTAAATACCTTTCTGTTTAGAAGAACTACCTCTTGCTTGAAGAATCAAAACAACAACAACAACAACAACAACATTCCTGAAGCAGTTCCTCGAGCCTCTCTGTGTAGCACGGCTGAGCAGGTCCCCCTGTGCAACTGATTTTGGGAACACGACAACTTTTCATCATTTTTAATATTAGCATATTTGGTGTGGGTTTTTTTTTTTTTAAAAGAAGAATGCCTGCTATTGCTTATTTTTGATGGTCAAGGAATGAAATGAAACGAACCTCTTGTGATCTGCTGATGGGCTGTCAATTGGAAAACAATCCTCTTGGAAAGTCATTTCACAACATTTGTCAAGACTAAAAACGACTGTCTCCCTTGACCCTTTAATTTCACTTCTGGGAATGTATCCTAAGGAAATAATACTAAATACAGAAACGCTTTGTGTAAATAGTAACACTATTTAACATAGCACCCTCTATGAGGAAGCAAACAACATAAATATTCAATAATATGAGAATGAGTAAATATGGAATAAAATATTATTCTGCCACTAATATTATAATTTAGAAATTATATGCAGATGGGACAGAATTTTGATAGAAAATTTGAGAGATGATTACAAATTATAAATTCAATATGATCATAAATATGTAAAATACAAACTAGAAGAAATACTAGAGTGAAAAACACCAATAGTTTAGTTTGGTTGCCTTAGGGTGATGGAATTAGAGGTGATCTCTTCTATTTTGCAAATTTAGCCACACATCTATAGCAAGCACATTCTATTAATAATTAAACAGGGAAAAGCAAAAAGCAAGTTCAACTTTCAGAAAAATTTTCCGAAGTAAAACTTAAGGTTAACTCACAGAATGATTTTTTTGTGGGGGTGGTGAAGATTAGAGAAACAAACTGAAGAATTTTTGAACAGGGGTGACTAAGAGCAGTAGCTCAGTGAGGCAGCTTATAAAGACCAAGCTGACCTACAAGCCACTGGGGAGAGATGACCTCGAGCCCCTCAGACAACATGAAACTCCAGGTTACAGCTCACTGGGATCTGAGGTTTGATTGGCCATGCGCCAGTCTGCAGCCACTCCAGCCACCCTAGTATTTTATAACATTGTAAAGACTGTATTGTTTCAAACATTTCAAGATTTTACACACAACCTGGCAGTCATCCAAAGCCATTTCCAATAGGCCAAAACTATCAGCAGCCACCCACCTCCCCGGCCATGGCTGCTGATTAATGATGCCACCACGGGGTCCTCCACTAGGATCATCTGTGCGGGCAGACCCCCGGACAGATGTGATCTTTGAGACCTGCAAAATGTCTCTACATTTTGTAGCTGATTTTTTTTTTCTTTTTTAAACAGGGATGGAACCTTAGAAATTCGAGGTCTGGTGTGGTGTAACTTGGGTTGACTGCATGCAGCAGGCTCTGATTCACTAAAACAGCAAAGGATGCTGTTTGTCCAAGACACTGCTCTTCCTTCAGAGTATTTGCTATGCATGTGACTTTCCTAAGCTACTCAAGTTCCCCCTCCTCACCGCCTCCCCTTCTTTTAAATTGCTCCCTTATTTGACTTACAGTTTATTTACCCCATGGGCTTAGATCTGAAGTTTTTAGAAAACAAACATTTTTCATTGATACTTTTCCTTTCGAAATGAATAAGTTACACATGAGTAAGTGTATCAAGCCCTTCATATCACACCCTTACTAACTTACTACGTGCCAGCTCGATACTAAGTAATTTACATCCATTCACTCATTTGCTCTTTGCAAAATCCCTATGAAATAGTTCTTGTTGTTGCCATTTTACACATTTGAAAGTGAATGCATGGAAGGGTGGACAATCTTGCTCAAAGTTATCCTCTGGGTTTATAATTGGTAGAGATAGACAGTAAGACAGACACAAGAGACATCTAGGGTTCACCACCTAAACCCACCCACCTCTTATGGTGGCCTTGAGTCTCAAATTTTCTAACAGCTGGCGTCGGTGATATTAGAATTTTTACATTGAAGGTGTACCAAGTATTTCTTTACTGCTTCATTAATAGAAGGTAGAGATTGTTCTTTGAAGAGAGATTTTTCCAAACCTACATTTCAAAGAATATCTGTAGATTCTGATACTAGTTTTCTGGTCTCTTTAGGGAAAGCAATAGCTTTGTACCCTTGTTTGCCTTTCTGACTTAGAATATAGTATATCTTTGTTTCTCAAATTATTTTTGCTCCAAATGATACAGTAACTGTTGGAAACACATTTACCCCTATCATTAATTACATGTGAGTTTGTTTCACTTCTCGGAATGTTATTTATGAGGCTGACCTTGTAGAAAGGAAGGGACTGTACAGAGCTGACTCACTCCCATCCTATAATCTCGCACCGTCTACCGTCTATCTGACAAGCAGGAAATGAAAATAAGTAAGATTTTACCAGTGGCCAGTCAGACATTCCAATCATTTCAGTCAATAGCTTCCATTCAATTACAAAAAACCCTGGCTATGCATTTTTTAAACCAAATTACAGTATATGATAAAACAAGAACCACAGGCTTCACAAAGGCTATCTAACACCATAAAAGGCCCCATCCGAGCCCTTTATTCAAACTTGGTTCCCTTGCTTGATGAGATTCAGCGGAAAATCCATCCGTTGGTTTGGCTTTGCTTCTGCTTCCTTGACACAGAGGGTATTTATCTATTTAATTTTTATTGGGGCATAGTTGATTTACAACGTCATAATAGTTTCTGCTCTACAACAAAGTGAATCAGTTATACACATACACATATCTACTCTTTTAAAAACTTACTTTCCCTTGTAGGTCACTCCAGAGTATGAGTGGAGTTCCCTATGCTACACAACACGTCCTTCTTAGTTATCCGTTTTATGGATAGCAGGTGGTTCCCTGGTGCCTCAGATGGTAAAGAATCTATGAGGGAGACCCAGGTTTGATCCCTGTTTTGGGAAGATCCCTGGGAGAAGGGAATGGCTACCCCTGCCAGTTTTCTTGCCCGGAGAATGCCAAGGACCGAGGAGCCTGGCGGGCTACAGTCCGAGGGATTGTAACCAGTCGGACCCGACTGAGCGGCCAGCGCTGTTACGTATAGCATATAGTGTGTATATGCCATCCCGTTTCCCCGCTCCATCCCTCCCCCCTCCTCCTTCCCCCGTGATAACCACACAGAGTGTACTTTAAAGGATTGTCCATTTAGTCAATTTCTGCCCCATGATGTTCTCAGCAGAGGTGGATGTCCGTGATCTCATTTAGATGAGCCTGGGGGACATTATTCCAAGTGAAATAAGCCACTGACCGAAGGACAAGATTTACTGACTGAACAGCAACAACAGCTTACTAGTGATTTGGGGATCCGAAATTTCAAGCAATATGCAAAAACAGATTTTCCTCACTTGTAAAGTGGTAGAAACAATACTTACATTACAAGGTTTTCACTAGGATTAGAAATAATATTTCAGAATATGCAGTAGGATGTCTGGCGTATAGAGGCCTTCAGATAATGATGTTTTGTTTGCGTTATTTTCCTTTATCATCAACCCTATGAAGATGAGGGCACAGTGGGCCCTTAACTGGCACCAGCCAGTGTAAGAACATGCAGCGTGTGCTATGCTAAGTCCCTTCAGTCTCGTCTAGCCCTGTGCGACCCCATAGACGGTAGCCCGCCAGGCTCCTCTGTCCATTGACTTCTCCAGGCGAGCGTACTGGAGTGCAGTGCCATGCCCTCCTCCAGGGATCTCCCAGCCGGGGACCAGATTTGTGCATCTTATTCTCCTGCATTGGGAGGTAGGTTCTTCACTGGTAGTGCCATGTGGCAAGTCCACGTGCAGTGTGCGTAGGACATTTTAGTGTTACAGATGCTGTGTTAATAGGAAAATTAATAAAGTAGAGGTAGGAATATTACACATTACCTTGTATGTGTGTGAAGAGTCCAGATTTTACCTGGATGAAGGAAGCCATGGCACTGTTTTGGGGGGGAAAGGGGGACTCGCAAGTATCATTTCATTCTGTTTAAAAGGCATTTTCTTTCCTGTGTTTTTTTTTCCAATGTGTTCTTATCCAAGTAAACCATGTTTCTGATGGAGCTGAAACAAAGATGAAAGCCAGAACATCATGCCTGAAAAGACAAAGGTTCATATTCATTAAAATATAATATCATCTTCAAGATATTCTAAGTGTGGGAGGGATTAATCCCCCAAATACCGAAGGGTCACCGCTGTATAGCAATGGGCTAGCGTTGATGTTAAAGGGGCAGGCTTGAGATAGTAACTTGAAACTGCTATTAACAGCCTCTCAGACTGTTTCAGGGCTTCATTCACAAGCCAGTTAGAAAACCAGACTTCTATTTTGGTGGCGCGTGTGATTCGTAAGTTGTTTTTCCATAGCGATTATTTTGTCAGGGTAAACCTTACTGCTCACAGATTACTGCACCGTGAGCCTGAATGCATCTCGGTGTGTTTGCTTGTGCTAAATCAGGGATCGCCACTCACCAAATGAAAATCTTTTTGTTGTAGATGGAGCTTGAACCAGAAACGTACCCACTTGCTTGGATAAAGAACACTTTGAACCTTTGCTTATTACCGCCGTCTCAAAACATCAGGGTGGGAGTTAAGCCCACAATTTTGTTTTAAATTAAGTGCTCCTAAAACGTGCAGGACTAATAGCACCGACTAAAGCCAGTTATTTTTCTGGCAAGCTGTATGTGAGTTTCTCCTCACTGCTAAGCCAGTGAAATTCAGCATTACTGTGGCAGTTTTCCTACTTGTTTGCGTTCTTGGACTGTGGTCTACACAGCACTGAAATAGTGAGATGAAACAGTTGGTCATTAGGATGCTGCCAAAGATTAGAACATGGTGTATTCTAAGTCGTTAAGCTATTTCATTATGTTTTCTCCCCCTTTATTACATATTTTGGCATTGTGTAGATGCCAGTTTAAACTTCATCTATAAAGACATTTCATGAGTTTGTCATATTCGGCATGGAACCAAAGAAGGAATATCAAATATCTTGTCAAAGAAGACATCTCAATCCGAGTCTGTACTTTTTCTATTCCTTTTATTTTAAACTAAAATAATCCCCTGTTCTGCCAAAACCATGCATCCTGGGTTTTTTAACTCTACCTGCGCTGTCTTCAAGCAGCCTATCAGGTAATGACGTACCCATACGAGATAGGGAGCTTTCAAAAGACAGAATGTGTCCATCAGTAAGAACGGTTGTTGAATATTTAGTACATTTCAAGCACTGTGGAAGATAGTTGTGGTTTAATTGCTCAGTTGTATCCAACTCTTTGCAACCCCAAGGACTGTAGCCTGCCAGCCTCCTCTGTCCGTGGGATTTCCCAGCTAAGAATACTGGAGTGGGTTGCCATTTTCTTTTCCTGGGGATCTTCTCAACTCAGAGATCGAACCCCCATCCTGCTTTGGCAGGCAGATTCTTAATCTCTGAGCAATAAGACGATTAAACATATGTGAAAACAAGATATGGTTCCTGCTTTCTAGGGACAAATTTGATCCGAGAGACAGAAAATACATACAGATGTACACATATGTGTGTGTGCATACATGTATGTGTGTTTATGCATACATATATATGTGAACAACAGGTACATTTAAACTTTAATATGTGCTAAAGCAATCAACAAGAATGGCTAATGAACGTAAGGGAGCAGACATTGTGGAAAGTGGCAGAGACTCCAGAGGCTTTGTGAAGCTTGAGTTGGGTCTTCCTGGAAACAAGGAACCTTGATAAGTTGATAAGAGAACAGACACTTTCTAGCCAATGGACGGAGAAAAGTGGTCTAGGTACTCTAGTGACCGGTTCATCCCAGTTTTCTTAGAACGTTCTCAGTTTTAGGACTAGAAGTCCCATGTTCTAGGAAATTCTGCTGTCCTAGGTAAACTGGGATGGTTGGTCACCCTACAATGTTGTGACAAACACAACCAGGTCATGAAATAATAAGCATTTCCATTTTTTTATGAAACAATATTTTTCAAAAATTGTTTTCATATTTAATCTTCTGTTAACCTCCTCTTGCATTCTTCTTCACAAATACGTGTTGCTTTTAATTTCTAATAGCATCACATTAGCCAAGATCCCTAGCTTAACTACAGAAGTATTTTTTCTTCGTGTTCTGTCATCTTTGGATAAAATCTCTTTTATAACATATCTGCCTTCTTGGAGCCAAGTGATCCTTTAGTTACCAGTTTACCCATCCCCCACCTCTGTGCCATGGCTTATGCAGCATAAAGAAGCATTCTTTTTATCTCAAATATTCGATAGTTATGCTTTTTTAAGAAACAGACCAAAGAAATTCTGAAAAGTCTTCCCTGGTCCCTTCTGCCATCGGCAAATGCTCCACATGCTCACTTTGGCAGTGATTTCCCATCCCTTCTGTTTTCTAGGTGCAGGGCTTCCCTTGAGGTTCAGATGATAAGGAGTCTGCCTGCGATGCAGGAGACATGGGTTCAGTCCCGGGGTTGGGAAGATCTCCTGGAGGAGGGCATGGCAACCCACTCCAGTATTCTGGCCTGGAGAATGCCATGGACAGAGGAGCCTGGTGGGCTATAGTCCTTGGCATCTCTCCTATAACATCTCATTGAGATCAAAGCAAGCATCTTTTTTATCTCTATTTTCTTCCTACAAGTCTCACCATAAATGTCATACATGGTAGTTGTAAAGGCTGTTTTGGCTGGAAAGGATTGAAGGCAAAAGGAGAAGGGAGTGGTAGAAGATCAGATGGTTAGATAGCATAACTGACTCAGTGAACGCAGTTTCAGCAAACTCCAAGAGACAGTAGGCTTCCCTATAACTCAGACACTAAAGAATTTGCCTGCAATGCAGGAGACCTAGGTTTGATTCCTGGATTGGGAGGATCTCCTGAAGAAGGGAATGGTTATCCACTCCAGTATTTTTGCCTGGGAAATCCCGTGAGAGAGGGCCCTCACAGGCTACAGTCAAGGGGGTAACAAAGAGTTGGACATGTCTCCGCTATTAACAGCTGATAGTGAAGGACAGGGAAGCCTGGCGTGCTGCAGTCCACAGGGTCACAAAGAGTCAGACAAGGCTTAGCAACTGAACAACAACAGTAAAAACTTGTCAAAAACAAAAATGATTTGAAGCTAAACCTATCTTGAGGTTTTCTTTGTTTCTTCATTGTCTGTCTCTGAACTCTCCTAAATGATAATATTCAGCCCAAATGACTTACAAATATAGGGAACTTTAGGATATTATCCAGTGGATAACGTGCCCTTGAGTTTAAATGTCTCCTAATGGGGCTGAGGAAGGCACTGTGGGAAATGTCTCTCCCCTGAAGGTAGAAAGGGCAACTGTGTTTCTGTTTGTGAAAGGTGTGAGTAAAGCAGAACGCCTCAGATGATGTCATCATTGACAGAGAGCATCACTGTCCAACTCCTTGGCTTCCGAGTTGTCTCCAGGCAACCACAACATAGCCACGTTAATATATCAGTCCAAACGTGGCATTTGAGCCGAGCACATGACCTCTAAAGAGAGTTACAGACAAGGCTTTTGCTCAACTCTGACTCATCTTAGACTCGACTCTTTTTCCTGGATCCAGCCAGGGAACTCTGAGTAACTTTGCTTTGCCACGTCCTAAGGAAACCCAGGGTGACTCTCACTCAGCCCTTCGCTGTGAGCAGAGACCATCAGGTCAGCTAAGAGACAGCAGTCTGTGGGCTGGTGCCATACGCAAGGATGACCTTGGCTTCCAGAACCCAGATAGAATGTGCCCCAACTCATCAAGTCAGGGCAGTGTGGTAAACAGAGCCTGCGCCACCCGGACATCATCTCAACATCCTCTGGCGTGCTGGCCGTGTTTGAGCAGGGGCGCACACCTCATGAGCTGTATTTAGGTGCAGACAGGTGGTGGTGACTGTATTGCAGATTCATTAGCTTCCTAGAGAGGTCTTTTTTTTTTATTTTATTTATTTTTGACTGCTCTGTCTTCACTGCTGTGTGTGGGCTTTCTCCAGTTGCGGTGTCCAGGCTTCTTACTCTGGCGGCTTCTCTGGTGGTGGAGCACGGCCTCTAGGTGCCCAGAGTCAGTGTTGTGACTCAAGCGCTTAGTTTCTCTGAGGCACGTGGGATCTTCCCAGACTAGGTATCAAACCCATGTTCCTCCGGATTGGCAGATGGACTCCCATCCACTGTACCCTCAGGGAAGTCCGAGGCTTCTTAGAGCAGCTTCTGATGTCATTTTCAGTCAGCTACTTGCTAAAACTCCTGCAAAGGCACTGAAAGGAGTCACTTTGAAATGGAAACAGTGGTCCAAACTGTCTGGAAGCAAAGCAGATGCAAGTTGTTGGAGGAAGATGTGAAATAAAGCATTTTTTTGTATTGCTATTGTGGTGATGGTGGTGGGTTTCCAACACAGAGTTTTTTCTACAGTCCTATCCACTGCCATCAAGTTACCAAAGTGTCTAAAGATATCCAGAATTGTCTTCTAGGTGTAATGATAAAATCTTGTGATATTGGGTGGTTATTAACATTTTTCAAATCTTGATTTATGCTCTGCCACTAAATATTGTTCTGTGCCAGTTGACACCAGTTGACCTTACAGTTCTACCTTAAAGTCTGGCTGAAGTGTCTTGGAGTTTCAAGAGTAAAGTTTCTTCCTTTAGACATCTCCTCAAAATTTATTTCCATTGAACATATTCCAGATGGCATCCAATAATGAACTAAATGGATATATCCTGAAACGTGGCTCATGGATACAGCCCAGATACTTCAGTGAAATAAGCATTTAGCCTGCCATCTTTTAAAACTGTTTGTAAATTCCATGCGTGAAACAGGGCACCCAAAGTTGGTGCTCTGGAACAACCCAGGGGATAGGGTGGGGAGGCAAGTGGGGGGAGGGTTCAGGATGGAGGAGACATATGTATGCCTGTGGCCCCAGTTCAAGTTGATGCATGACAAACACCATCACAATATTGTTAAGTAATTATCCTCCAATTGAAATCAATTACTTAAAAAACTGTTTGCCATACTAATAATCTGATGCTTACATTTTGTAGAAAGCTTCAATGAGTATTAAGTGCTTCAAGATCATGTACAATTTACAGTCTTTGAATACTTTGTGTTTAGTACTGTGCCAGGCATATAAAATAATGCTCAGTAAATGCTTCTTTAAATGGATTTATCTTGACATGATGCCAGGCTTTCAATAAAACCAGGTGGTTGCAGGTTGCTAACTATTTTAGTTTGCAAAGTTGAGTATTACCTGGGTCTTTATAATGTTTGAATAGGTCAGATTTAATTGCTAACCACCTTCAGCAATTTCACATTCTTAGATTATTTTGTTGAAGAGTCGTAGCTAGGAGCAGGCATTCGCCGTTCAAAAATCAACCACTTTAAAATGATGCAGTCTTCAATATTGTTGTTTTGGAAAAGAGAGATATGGAATGAAGGGCAGGTAAAGATGGAATTGGAGAAGGAAACGGCCACCCACGTCAGTATTGTTGCCTGGGGAATCCCACGGACAGAGGAGCCTGGTGGGCTGCAGTCCACGTGTTTGCAAAGAGTCAGACACGACGGAGCAACCAAACAATCAAGAGGCAAATGAGCAGCTTCACAGAATCACTGTCCTTCTTCTCCGCACCAGGAGAAGAGGGGTCGTCGGACAGACATCTCGACTCAGTCAGCACTATGTTTGCACATCCTCCTGGCGCACTAATAGCTGTTTCTGACCAAAAGAGAGAGAGGGAAAAAAAGTGGGTCGTGGGTCTGAGCTTTTCACATAGTCTCATACAAGAAATATGGACTTGGAAACTCAGGCTGTGCACCTTGGTTCCTACTCTGCTTCTGATTCTCAATTCTTTGTCTTTGGGGCAGTTTTTTAAAGATGATATTACATCTCTAGGGCCTAATTCATGCAAACATTAGCTTGTGATGGATAAAACAAATGTGAGATCTTGTAATAAATAAATAGCACCGTTTCATATGAACCAGAACACCAAGGGACCTGAGTATAAAAATACAGTATGCTCAGAAATATGGGGACCATAACTGTGGAGAGAAAAGACGTGCCACAGTGAGTGGAGAAATACGATTTAGCAAATGATCCAGACCAAAAAGCGTTTTAAAAAGAGAACTCTACTCAAATGCGGCCATTTCTAATGGGTGACTGCATTTCTAAAGCGCTCCACACTGAACCCCTCCCGATTCAAGTGAGGGTATTTTTTTATTGTGTTTTGCAAATGTATCATCATCTTCATATACAGAAATAATAAATTGTGTTTATATAATATTATAGTCTTTAGTGGATTTCTGTTTCAGAATAAGCAAAAATTTTGAGATTATTAAACATTTCAATTTGGAACCACTATCACTAACATTTACTACATGAGATTAAAACCCTCATTTAGGGGCTTCCTTGGCAGTCCAGTGGTTAAGAATCTGCCCTCCCGTGCAGGGAACACGGGTTCAGCCCCTGGTCAGGGAACTAGACCCAGTATGCCAGGGGGCAACAGCCCACACACCCCAAGGAGATCCCACATGACACAAAGAATACCCCATGTGCTGCAGCTAAGACCCAGGGCAGCGAAATAAATGAATGATAATAATTAAAAATAAACCAGTAATAAAAGCCTCACTTATCTGCAGTATCACGACAAAATGAAAAGAAAGTAATGAACTGCCTAAGTAGGTGAAGCGTGAATAGCATTTTTAGCTTGACATATTTGAATCAAACCCTTAAGCTGTATTACATCCTCCTCTGGTTTCTTTAAGGCATGTGCTCTGGACTACATCTACGAGCTTCACCCTGGGGTGAAGCACGTTTATAACCATCAGGCCAGTGAGGAAAGGGAAACCATTGACTTTATGTCGTGTTACAACACAGCATGTTGGTTTCACGTCACTTAGACTTGTGACTTTATCCATTGAAAAGATATTACATCGTGTATAATTGATTTTAATACCATGAAAAAAAAAATCTGTGTTTCTTGTAAACCTTACTGGTTTATTGTGAGGGTAATGAAATAATCCATGTAAACATGCGTTGAACCTGGTATGCACTCAGTAAATATTAGCTAATACAACCTGGTAATTGTTACAGATTATGCTCCCTGGGAAGGAAATGCCCTCACAGGTGGACCTCAGTGTCCAGTGTGTGTTTTACAACACACCCTTGAGGTCAGCACCTGTGGAGGGAGGAATGGGCCGAGGGGAAGTCCAGTTATAACTGAGTCCCCAAATCAACTCTGGCCAGAGTTCTGCAGCAAGAATGACCATTTAGCCTTGGCCCAGATAAGCCTGGATGGCCAGGCTCCTTCCACACGGATCAGTTATTAGAAATGACCATGGTGGGGCAGCCCTTCATAACTGAGGCCATCTCTAAAGGGCCAGAGTGTTAGAGCCAGGACTAGATTCATTGGGTAAAGCAAAGATTAAAACATCAGTGCAAAAATTAAAGCAATATCAAAAACCGAGTGGTCGAAACAACTAATATTTTAGTACAACGAAAGAATCGGAATTCATACAAGAGTCCACAAAAAACGAAATATCAAAAGTTAACTGCAGGCTGTTTTTTTGATTGCCCTGTGATGGAAACTGTCCCTTCCAATCAGATGAAGGTTCTGAGGTCCTCAAAGCTATTAGATCTTCACCAGGCAGGCTTATGACAGTTAACGATGGCATGCAAATAGAGTGGGCAGTGCAGGGCTATATTTATAGTCATGGGTTTTCTTTGACATGTGTACACGGTGGCACCTAAAGCCCTGTTTAATAAGACGCCAGAGGCTGAAGGGGAGATTTAAATGAATTCTGAAACATTTACTTGTGCTCTCAAACATTCAGAGTGGGGCAAGGGATGTAACGTGGGAAGAGAAACGAGGAGGCAAACAAAGCTGTTCCAATCGTGTTCCGTGTTTCACATTGTGTGTGTATTTTTCCCGAAAGGATTCTTTGTCAAGGAACATCTGTTAACATACACTTGGAGATAAACTGGCATCATGGGTAAATAAATAGCACTGGAAGGAAGGACTTGGTGGCTCCATGTTGAGTAATGTGCATGAAATTCATTGTGCAGAGTCATTTTTGATCCCCATTTCTTGGATTTGCTTAGGGTCATTGAGATGGCCCAATGGGATTAGCCTCAGGTTTTGTGATCCGTATAGTATTTTATTTAGCTGTCAATTTTATTATACAAGCTAGAAAGTGAAAACCAAGGAAGTACCAGTGGGGGAATAATGGCTCTTGTATTACTTGTGTTATCTGCGCTTGGCAGAACGGAATATCTATCAGCAGGAACTGCTGCCTTTAATTTCACTTGTCTCAAAGTGTCGATCTATAACCACGAGTGTGTTGATTCCTCCCGTTCCAATTCCCTCATCTGAAGAAGAGGAAAAATGGTTCATTTCACCAGTGGTTTTCAGGAGGAAGTCAATTCTTGAAGTGCAAAGAGTGATTGATGAACAGCGTGGAGTTTGTTTGTGGGAGAACTTGTCTGACCTGTTACCCTGGCTGTCTGAGTAGAAGACTTTGCAGAAAAAGGGACAAGAAACACACACACACACACAAGTGTCAACCAATCAAATCACATTTGGGAGTCACTGTAGAGACTTTGTAGCCACATCAGTTTCTATCACGTGAATATTCAGAGCTTGAAGTTACAGTGTACATCTTAATTGTTGGCGATTTCATTTTTCTTTAAACACTCATCTCACATTTGTGCTGTTGCCAGTGATTCTAGACCCTCTGGAAGAGGTGGAAATAATTCTAACAGATGAAAACCTTTCCGTTTTATAAAATTCATCTGTTGTGGGGAATTTTAGCAAAATTAAATATATATCAATCCTTATATCAGTTGAGTACTCATCTCATAGGCTAAAGGACTTGGATAGACATATATACAGATAGGGTATGCTTGAAGATAGCATTTTTTTTTCCTGTAAGAGGTAACTTTAAGCAGTGTGGTTTAAAAAAGTGAAAGCCTAAGCTAAAAATACCGTACCATATTAATAGGAACCTACTGAGTATACTTCGGAATGTCCTAATGCCAAACTAGGTCACCAAGATGCCACAGCATGTTGCAAGAGAAAATAATAATTAGTACTTAGTGAGCCACATAAGTCCTACGTTTAACTGGAAATATATATATTATTTAACATCACATATAAATATATATTTTTAGCATCTGAACAGCTTTCAAAAACCTGTTTATTAATTTATTGGTTTGCTTCTTAGCAGCATAAAATCGAAGTTTGAATGATACGTAGTATTTGCATTTGTAAGTTGTAGAGTGCAAACTATTGAGTGAGTGAACAGTGAAACGCCCATATATGTCATATACATGCATGCGTGTGTGTGTACAGGGAGCTTCCCGGGTGGCTCAGTGGTAAAGCATCTGACTGCCAGTGCAGGAGACGCAAGTTCAATCCCTGTGTGGAAAAGATCCCCTCTGGAGGAAACGGCAACCTGCTCCAGCCTTCTTGCTTGGAAAATCCCGTGGACAGAGGAGACTGGTGGGCTACAGGCCGCAAGGTTGCAGAGTCAGATGTGACTGAGCTACTGAGTGCACGTGCCTGTGTATATACACAAACACACAAATACACAAACACACAAACACACAAATACACATCTGATCATGTAACTTAATTTACCCAGTATGGACTTTCAATAAAAATTAATGCAAGATCATATAACTTAAGTTATGCCACGATATTTGGTTCAAGTTAATTTTGCACTAGGTAAAAATAGATAGATTTACACAATTAATAAAGGCCCACCACTAACCCTCCTAGTATCTCCTTATTGTTCTTTTATTATATACTCAATGGATTGAAATAAAGCTTACTAACTTGAAAACATCATTCAAACCTTGTTCATGCACATTTCATTTATCTCTCATTTTGAATCCTTCCTCTTCAGAAAAAGAAAAAACCTCTCGACTGAACAGAATCACTTTGCTAGCCTGTTCTTTATCATTTTGGAAGTCCATCTCTGTAGAATTATCCTGTCAGCCCTTTAGAGGTGTAGAGTCCTGGACTCATAGTTCTGAGAACCATTAGCAAGACAGAAACCCAGCCTGAATGCCCATCCCTCTCCCAAACGCCCCGGGGCCTTCTCCACATCCAGTCTAGGCCATCTGAGAGAAGTCTCAGTACCCGGCTCTGCTGACTGGGGCAGTTAGAGAAACTGTCGGGGAAGCGCAGTTCCATTGGCTGGGACTGACTGAGGAAGAGTGCTTCCTGGAGACGAGAGCGGTTCTCTGGAGAGACCCTTCACATGAGCCTAAGCACCAGCTAAGCATAGTCAGCAAGGGGGCAACTCCGTGCACAAGTAGCTCAGCCTTCCTTCCTTCTCTCTTTCCAGTCTCTTGCCAGGGCCTCCGATTGGTTGACCCCAGGAAACAAAAAGGCAAAGGTGTTCCTCTTGAGACACTCCTGGGTCAGCCTCTCAGGCGCTAAGCAGAGTGGACCCAATGGAGCTTGTTTCAGGAGGGACGAGCCCTTCTCTGGAGTAACGTATTAACTGAAGTACATTTTACTAATCTGGGACTATCATTCAAATCTTGTTCATATATACTTAATTAATACCTAATTCTGAGTTGTTCCATGGCCTCTCTCTAAAAAAGCACTTAAAATGTGCTAGCTTCATCCAGACATGTGCTAAAACTCTTCAGGGTATAGAGAGATTAATCCTCATGAATCCAGCTTCCACTGAATCCCTTTGTATAGTTATGCAAAGATTGTATAACAGACATGGCAGAGAAAATACCGTGAAAGTAAAAATGTTAGTCACTCAGTCATGTCCGACTCTTTGAGAGGGTATGGACTGTAGCCTCCCAGGCTCTTCTGTGCATTCTTAATTCTCCAGGCAAGAAGACTGGAGTGAGTAACCATTCCCTTCTCCAAGAGATCTTCCTGACACGTCTGTTGCATTGCAGGCAGATTCCTTACCGTCTGAGCCACCAGGGAAGCCCTTTGAGGCTTTTTTATGTTTCTAGTAAATATCATTACTATAAAATTTGGTTCTATCAGCTAAGAAACACAACCTGTTTATGACGTGTTCCTGTGTGGTAGACAATGGGGTCTGTGGTCTGCAGTCCAGATAAAGGCCTTCCCCTTTCTCTACTCACATGTCCCTTCACCTCTCAGACTAAAACGTTCCTTTACCCAAAAGAAAGAATTCCCACAGAAAGGGCTTTCATTTCTCCAGGGGTTTTGCAGGGAACCAAAGACACCGTACATGAAACAGTAAGTCATATGTGATGAAGTCCATTCAACTTCATAAAAGTTGGTTGACAAGTAATTGTTACTTGCAGAGTACAAAGAAAAAGAAATATCTTTCTTCTTCAGACCATGGAAGGAAGGATTGCTCTCCTCCATTTTTTTCACTTTGATTTTTTTTCCCCCGTTGATGAAAGACCAATACATAAGTTAAAAACAAGTGAGGTGAAGACAGGGCCTCCTGCTGCTACACATTTTCCACAGTCTCAATTGTAAAATATGATAATAAGTTATTAATCAATCTCTGTTTGTTTTAGTAGGGTAGCTATTCTCCATGGAGTTTGCTCAGACCGTGTAGGGAAAACCCGTCAGCGTCCCCCCTATGAAGGTTGCACATGCAAATAATAGCCAGCATTTGTGGACTTTCCCTCCCGGCCTGCTAAAAATTCCCCCTGGCTTGGGAGCACGTGAAGTCTTTAGTGAGGATGTCAACAGTGATTTATTATAAGCTGAGTTAATTCTCTTCTCAATTTAAAGGCCTTGCATACGACATAATCATTTTCTCCCCCTGACCCCCAACAGAGCGAGCTGCTTATTCTTTGAGTCTCAAGACAGCTTCATCCAGACACCAGCCACGGTAAGATTTCAACTGTTTTTCTTTGGAAATTTTTTGTTGCAGCGAATGGGGCACGGAGTATAGTTAGTCAAGTATGGTTCTCACCCAAGAAAGCTTCAATGTGAAAAAACCAAGATAGTGTGCGTGTGGGTGACATGTGATTATGTTAATATAACTGTGCATGTCTTTATGAAGCTTTGGAGAGTTTTCTGGCAACAGAGCAGGGAGAAGACTTTTGCTGTGTTGAGTTTATTGAGCTTTTCTTCCTTTTGGTCTTGCAAATGGAACAGAGGTGATGAAGTCTGGAGAAGGCTCTAAGACGAGCCCAGGTAACTTCAAATTTGGAAAGTAAAGTCTAAAAGCCATATTTAGATAGTAGTGAACCTGGAGAGATGTCAGTTAACTGGAGATTGTGATAGCATCCTTTTGGTGTGTGTGCGACGGCATCTTTAATCACGTGAACTTCTCAGATGTGGATAATCTGGTCATTTCCAGTTTTTCTAGAGGCACAGAATAAAAGTGGAGTCTTTAAGCCATAGTGATCGTGGCTTGGTTGTTGCTATTGGTTAATGCTGCTGCTGCTAAGTCGTTTCAGTCATGTCCGACTCTGTGTGACCCCATAGATGGCAGCCCACCAGGCTCCCCCATCCCTGGGATTCTCCAGGCAAGAACACTGGAGTGGGTTGCCATTTCCTTCTCCAATGCATGAAAGTGAAACGTGAAAGTGAAGTTGCTCAATCGTGTCCGACTCCTAGCGACCCCATGGACTGCAGCCTACCAGGCTCCTCTGTCCATGGGATTTTTCAGGCAAGAGTGCTGAAGTGGGGTGCCATTGCCTTCTCTGATATTGGTTAATGAGTATCCCTATAACTTTAACACGGAGAGAAGTCAGCTAACTGCAGATTGTGATAGCATTGTTTTTGTGTGTATATGTGACAGTATTTTAATCACGTGAACTTCTTAGTCGCCAGTAATCTGGTCATCTCCAGTTTTTCTAGAGACATGGAATAAAAACAGGGCGTTAAAGTCATAGTGGTCACGCTTGAGTGCTGATATTGGGTAACGGATGGCGCTCTAAGTGCTGTTTTGGATTGTGATCCGTGTACTGTGAAACCTCTGCATGACTTGACTGTGTCAGAAGGCAAAAATGATGACTTCTCCCAATCCCCATTCTACACCACTGGGGACACTGTCTAATACACCTGCTTTTACCCAGGTCTTCAGAGGGAGGCGGACTTATCTGACTCTTTATTTAAATATATTGATGAAAAAAAAGCATAAAGATAATCATGCTTAGAAATAAAAGACATATTCTCCTCCATCTGTTTTAGTAGCATCAGTTACAGGGGATATTTCTTTTTTCTTTCTGAAAACATTTTGATTTATATGGACACTGTTTTTTCAGCATCCTCTGATCATTTTATCTTAGAAGGAAAAAAAAAAAACCTAACATCCCTGATATTGGTTAAAAAAAAAAAAACACCTTTATAACCATTTAAGTCACATTCAACAAACAAAAAAACCTGTTTTCTGCAGAAAACCATGTTTCTATATGTTAAGAAGCATATAGAAAGTTGAAGAAAAACTTACGGTCCTCCAGACCATACTGTGACCATTGACACCGGGATATGCGAACAGGGACATCATGAGTGTCATTTTCAAACTGAGAGAGCGACGGAGGCAGGATTTCACGGCCTCAGCATCTTGGGACTTGGGGGCCGGATCACTCTGTATCATCGGGAGTTAGTTATATGATATGTAGCAGCAACTGCGGGCTCTCGGCATTTGGCGGCAATAGCCCTCCCACCCCGTCCGCTCTCCCCTGCCTCCAGACTGGAGCAGCTGCAGCTCTTCCTGGACGGGGCCGGCCGGCCCTCGCGGGGAGGTGCCGCTCTCAGCCGCTCCCAGGGGAGCCCTGAGCGCTCTGAGTCTGTGACTGTGATAACAGGGGACCCTGGGGCTCAAGGTCATGACAGGAGCTTTGCCCTGAAACCCTTGCATCAGCAGTAGTGTTTGTTCGGCACTGTGAGGAACCGCAGATAATTTGGATTTGGGGGCAGTGGGCTTTTCCTCGGAGAGTTAAACCCTAATATGAGTGCGTAGACATGCTGTCATCCAGTTGTTGACCTTCCATCGTTCCAAGCAGCTCTCTGTCCCTGGAGAGTGATCTGTGTGATGTCATCACATGAGTTTATGCCCTCTGGGTTCTGGTTGGATTCAGCCAATGGATGGTGTTGGTAGGAGACTGGATGTGAGGAGGGTGAGATTGGGGTGTTTGGCACCCTTTGTACACACACCTCTCCTGACTACATCTCTCAACCAAAGGCTGTGTCTTCCTGCAACGGGCAGACCCATGCAAGGAGTTACTGGAACCTCTCATTTCCAGTTCAAGTGATGACTCTCTCTCCCTCCCTTCGTTATGCCTAGGAGAGTTATCAAGTCCTGTTAATTAAATCCTCCTCAGATCACCTGCATCTGAGTGCGGTGTCTGCTTCCTTCTTAGCCGATGTGGCCTCTGCATCTCTCTGACGGGTCTACTGTCTCTCTCTGTGATCACCTCTCTCTGTCTCCCTTTGTCTCCCCTCCACCTCACATGGGAGAGAGTATCCCTCACTCCTCTGTATCTTCACAGTTCAGGCGCCAACAGAACTCAGCTCCAAGAGCAGTAATTAGTGTTGCGTAGCATAGTTCACGCTCTTTTCTAAACTCAAAATATGTTCTCTCATCTAACCGCAACAACAACCCATCGCTTCTATTATCATGAAATTTTAAGATTAGGACATCCAGACATGGAAATTGAATAACTTGTCCTCTTAAATAGAGCAAGAACTGGATTTCTAACCGAAGCAGACACATTTCAGAAAATCCATCCTTAAATACCACTTTTGATAGTTTGGTTGTTGGTCTGGACCATTTAAGGTTGAAAGTTCAGCGATCCACTCACAGATGCAGTGGTGGTGAGGGATGGGATGCCATGCTTTGCTCTCCAGGAATCCGACCTTGGGGAGAGAAATCTCTGCATCTGGTACTAGCGAGCTTAGTGGCACCAGCCTAATCATGGTAACCACGTGTTTTGTAATCTCTCGAAAAAATTCCCAAAGACGCTGACAAAATATTGAAGCTATTTAAATTTTCTTGCTATTAGTAGGCTACACGCTCTAACTCCTCTAGGCTTCATTTAAAGCAGGCTCTGAGGAGAATCTACCTTCTTAGAATAAAACCAAAAGAATAAACATTCATCTGCCTTCCCCTTAAAGTGGAGATTTGAATGATGTCTTGAAACTACATAGTATATTTGCTCCAGTGACTTCAGGTCTGAGCTTCTTTATCAAATTCTACAACAGAAGCACCTCAGCTGGTGGGACAGCTGCCCTGTCTTGACCAGTGAGTGATACCTTCTGCTACACGTGACTGAGAAATGAGGCTGATATTAAAATTAGTGTTTCTTCATCCAGTGCTGCCAATGTATACTTTTATACTCAGATGCTCTGTAAATCATGCTATCGGATGTTATTTCCAAGTTGTTTAAATCTCATTCAGATTATTTATTATAATACCATCATGAGGAGCAGAATGTGATAAATGGATTCTGGCTCCTCAAAGAGTATAATCTTAAATGATATACAGAGAGTATGTCCTAAGGCTTTCTTTAATGTCCTAAGATTATCTTTGTAGCTTTATACAGCTTTAATTGAGTATTTGGTTTTACTGCTATAGAAGAGAAAAAGAAACTCTATTCTGTAAGGGTGGCATAATCTTACAGTTGTACTTCAGAGTGGCTTTTGGAAGCAATGGAAACTAAACATCACCATAAGCAAGAAAAACTCAAAACCATGTCTTTCTTTAACAAAATACACACACATCAAAAAATTACCCAATTTTTTTTTCCTGATTGCTATTTTCATATGTAATCAGCATGATACCATCTTTACCGTTCTCTCCTGGGGAGCTTGCCCATAAGTTTTTGAGAATATGTTTATTTATCATGGTATTTTTTTGCACCTGGTATGGTACTTCACACAGAGTAGATGAACAGTAATGTTTGTTGTATGAGTAAATGAAATGTGAATGCAAATATGATATTTCTCAAATGTGCACATCTTTAATTGCTTTTGCCTTAGTGATGCTTATACTATGAAAGTTATATCACAGAACATAAAGATATTTCACTCATTTATGCACATCGAGTAAAATCTGAAGCTCAGTAAAGATTGAGATGATGTTCAACTGGGGGTTTGGGACGCTGAAAATACAAAATTCTTGTTTGAATGAGACCTGAAAGTCATGAATGGGGCACGATTACTCCACTGTAAACAAGGTGGAGTTTCCCAAAGTGGATGAAAGTGTGCAGACTTACTCCCCCAGCTCCTCAGATGATGCTGATATCAGTTTATAATGAGATGAAAATTATACTCCCTGCAACAGTATTTATGATAATAAGGATGCTACTAAACTTCTAGCCACCAGCAGTTACCTGAAGACAGGACCTGGGGAGTATTCTAGAAAAGGTGCCCATGGTGATGGGTGAGACAGCTGAAGGTAGGGAGGATTAACTGCCGCACAAAATGTAGCTCATTGGTGCTGCTGGGACCTTGGCTAGACCAGTGGCCCACGCCAAGTTCTTTAAGCAAAGAGGGCCACATGGCAGTTGAGTGAACTCTGATGTTTTGCTTAGTTGTCTCAGACATGTTTACTTTAGTAGAGGGTTATGGAAAGGTTGAATCAATAAACACTTTCTTTTCAGTCAGCAGACTTGCCATGGACATCAATAGTCATGCTTAAAGTGAAACTGGTCTTTCTCGATGAATGGAAGCATTTCTTGTTTCCTTAGAGAAAATGAGATCCCATAGATGCTGAGTGCTAATAATCGGGGACCTGACCAGACACTCTGATACTTTTCATTTTATTCTGGACAAGATTTTGAGTAACTGGTAAATGAAAATTCACATAGTAAACTTGCTTTTTAAATCTTTATTATCAACTTGAATAAATGATAAGTAAACTGTGTAACGATTTGATGATTCCCATCCTATAATCTGCTTGGAGTGAAATAAATCATGATGGTCATGGTCGTCTTATGACCCTAGGTCACATACAGATTTTAGGTCTTCCAGCCTAGCTTTGCTTTAGCATTTCCATACATGAACCCTTTATCTAAAAGAAAACAAATTTAATTCTCTGATATAGCACTGCTTGCCATGTGTCTCTAGTAAAAAAATAATAACACAAAGAAAGCAAAGTGATGAATTAAGAGCTTGAAAAATAGCCATAGGAAAATTATACACGCAAGGTGAGAAGTGCAGACTTGTTTTCCTGAAAATGCAGCTATCTTAAGATGAAGAAAAACAACCAAAGGAAGCATACTTTCAAACCTTCCACTTTGCAGTCTCCCGGAGTTACCTGTTCTGTTATGCTGGGTGAATAAAAAAGTCACGTGCGCAACCTTAATTCCGGAAGTCATGTATAAACACGAGACGAGCTTAGCAGATTTCTGTCTTCCGTTGGACGTCTGCTGTCACGGACACGCCTAACAAAGCCACCGCACAGGGAAGTTGAAAACAATACGATTTTATGGTGTTTGCAGTTTGTTTTTAAAGGGCTTCATTTCTTATTATGCCTTTGACATCCAGTCACTGTTATCAGCCCCGAGAGTTCAGTTTTCTGCAGACAAAAGCTTTTAGACATCTTCTGGGACCGCGTCCAGTTTGACTACAATAAGGTGTTTATTTCTTCCCCGGTTTGGCCTGTTGGGCGCCCACAACACGGAGGTGCGCTTCAAGCACTATAGTTTTCCCTTGTTTTTGAAACAGAAGAAAGCGATGAGGAAGTGCTGAGTGGATGAGGGGAGGACCGGAAGCCGGTGGGGAAACCGAGCCACAGGATTATCCCCTCGGTGAGACCACGCGGAGGGAACCGCGCTCTCTGTGCCCTAAGTCTATGGGGAGGGCGTGAAGGTGGGAGAGTCCTGTGCAGACCAAGCGAGACCTGGAGGCCGCTGATTCAGGCTGTACCGACCAGCGCACGCCTCTCTTCCAGCAACATGATGGAGAGGCCAGCGTGAAGAAGTGGCCCCAGCCACCCAGGCTGAGGCCGTCCGCCGAAAGAGGGAGTCCCGCAGGCACTGTTAGGAAGCAGTGTGTTCGATGCCTGGAAACGGACACTGAGAACATACGTGCACATCATTCTTTGTTAACAAGTGGGGTTCTACGATCGTTTTATAGTTATCTTTATTTTCATTTTGTCTTTTTCATCCTCATTTTCTTAGTTATCGGGAACAAGTAGTGATAAACAATCAAGGTTTAGCCTGGCCTTCCATCTTTTGCAGTGTCCTTTTCCCATGTTTTCTAACGAACAAAGGCTGGATTTTTGAAAGCCTTGGAAAGGTTGAATATCATAAGCTGGCTGAAGGGCAGTATAAGAAAATAATCGTGGATAGGTGGAAGATGAATCGACAAAGATGTTTATGACAGTAAGAAACTGGAAATACTCTGAAGTTGAGCCACAGGAGAGAGGTCGGATAAGTTATGATTCAGCTCAACAGGCTAATGCTGCCGCTTTTGAAAGCAATTAGATAGAACAATACATATTGATATTGGGGATATGTTTTCAGCATTTTAATTTAGTGTGGTTTTGTGTGGCTTTGATAAAATTCAAACCAAAATGTCAGTAGCCTGCCACCCCTGGCTGGCAGGATGATGACTGATTGCAGAAGTGGACTTTAAGTACCCCGCTCCCCCACCCCGTGCTAACCCTCCCATCAGACAACTGAGTCCATGACCCCGCCTCTGGACTCTGGGAATTGCCCATGTGAATTGCTTCCTCAATAGCCATTGGCATATATGATACAGTTAGAGACTTGGAAGCAGCTTGTACCTTGGGACCTCCATGCTTGCTTCTCCTAGCAACCTTCCTACGGCTGCCATTAGAACAAGGTTGAACAATGTGACCGCTGATGCCATGGTCACCTCTGAACAATCCCCAGGAATGGAGCCACCTAACCTACTGACAGCAGGAGGACCGTCCAGCTGAGCTCAGACCAAATGGCTGACTCAGAGAAATGTAAACTAAATAGATGGCTGTTATATTAAGCCATGAATTTTGGGATAGTTTGTTATGTAGCAAGAGCTGTGTGTGTGCAAGCTGTTTCAGATGAATATAAACCAAAATGTTAGGAGTGTTTTGTCCTACCTTGGGATGTGGGATTATGGGTGAACTGCTTGGGGGAGAGGAGTGGTAAATAGGCAGTTGTTCAGAGGATCTTTCGGTTCAGTCGTGTCCGACTCTTTGTGACCCCATGGACAGCAGCACGCCAGGCCTCCCTGTCCATCACCAACTCCCAGAGCTTGCTCAAACTCATGTCCATCAAGTCAGTGATGACATCCAACCATCTCATCCTCTGTCATCCCCTTCACCTCCCACCTTCAATCTTTCCCAGCATCAGCGGCTTTCCAAATGAGTCAGTTCTTCGCATCAGGTGGCCAAAGTATTGGAGCTTCAGCTTCAGCATCAGTCCTTCCAATGAATATTCAGGACTGATTTCCTTTAGGATGGACTGGTTGGATCTCCTTGCAGGCCAAGGGACGCTCAAGAGTCTTCTCCAACACCACAGTTCAAAAGCATCAATTCTTTGGCACTCAGCTTCTTTATAGTCCAACTTCCATGTCCATATGTGACTATAGGAAAAACCATAGCTTTGACTAGATGGCCCTTTGTTGGCAAAGTAATGTCTCTGCTTTTTAATATGCTGTCTAGGTTTGTCATAGCTTTTCTTCCAAGGAGCAAGTGTCTTTTAATCTCATGGCTGCAGTCGCCATCTGCAGTGATTTTGGAGGCCAAGAAAATAAAGCCTCTCATGGTTTCCATTGTTTCCCCATCTATAAAGAGGGCAGTGAAAATGCTCTGTATGACACCATAATGATGGGAACCAGTCTTCCAACTTTTGACCAGAAACAGAATATGCAAGACTAAGCATGAACCATGATGTAAACGCTGGGCTGTGAGTGATCGCGATGTGTTAGTGTAGGCTCGTCAGCTGTAACCCACGTCCCTCTCTGGCTGGAGATGTTGCTGGCAGGAGAGGCCATGCGTATAGTGGGTAGGACCGTATGGAACCTCTGAATCTTCCCTTTAATCCTGCAGTGAATCTGAAACAGCTTTTCTGAAAGTCTCAGTTTTTAAAATGCCTCCAAAAAGCACGGGAAAGATGAGTACAGAGCAGAGAGAGATTCCATTTAAGTTCCTTGCTATGTCTAAGTCTCTGCAGTCTTTGGGGCTCCCTGGGCGCTCGGGGTAAAGAATCTGTGTGCTGGTGCAGGAAACGCAGGGGATGCGGGTTGGATCCCTGGACGAGGAAAAGGCAATCCACTCCAGTGTTCTTGCCTGGAGAATCCTATGGGGCCTGGCGCGCCACAGTCCATGGGGGTCGCAAATGAGTTGGACACAATTTAGTGACTAAACGACAACAAAGCAGCAACTGCCTTGTTTACATCAATGAGAAGATTGGAAAATGAAAATGCCTAACACCGATGGCATTTTTAAAGGGCCCATGCTTGTATTGCTCAGACTTTTATCAATCATTTATATAAGCACAGAAGAAAAGTGAGAAGGTATGAAAAGGAAAAATGCTTCATGGCATGTTAGACTTGATACCAGAGTGGTGATACCATGCTTCAGAAAGACAATGGAACGCCAGGCATTGAGCTGAATGATGAAGGAGACTTTCAGAAGCTGGAAGGCGTTTGCCAGATAGGAACTGGGGAGACATCCTATTGCACTGGGCCTCAAAAGCGTGTGCCTATGAGCTTATTACACTCATCACATTATTTTAAGGATGAGTGAGAGTAAAGAAACCACATTTGAAACTCCAAGCAAACTCCCAGTGAACCACAAACACAGTGTCTTCTGAGAGAATAAGAGCTCACCTTTATTTGTTGTGGGCTTCCCTGGTGGCTCAGATGGTAAAGAATCCGCCTACAGTGCAGGAGACCTAGGTTCCATCCCTGGGTTGAGAAGACCCCCTGGAGAAGGGAATGGCTACCCATCCCAGTGTTCTTGCTTGGAGAATTCCATGGACAGAGGAGCCTGGTGGGCTACAGCCCATAGGATCACAGAGTCTGACACGACTGAGCAACCACCACTTTCAGTTTATGCTTTGTATAGTCACACTATTTTAAAAATCCCTGAAAGGATTACCATCTCTTTCTTCTTACGAATTTTCTCTTTATCTCAAATGTCCAGTTGCTACTTTACGGCCTCAATTATCAATGATTGAAGGAAATGTTCCATTCATAAGATAATTTAGGACAGATTTCTCTACTTTTGTCTGAGCCCTATCTTTGTAATATTCATGAGGTTTAATCTCTCAATACATATAAACTATTTAGAATATTTTTTTTTCAGAGTTTAGGAATGCACCACTTACCAAATGTGGAAGACTGGGATATTGTAAAAGGGTTGAGTTTAACAGAGAATATTCAATTATTACTGTGTGAATGGAAGAGCAGGGAAAAAATCCAGTCAGTGGAGTTGGTTTTTCAACAGCTTTACTTAAGTCTCAAAAGTTTCCTTTTCTTTCGCCTCTCTGTTTTGGATATCGGGGCAGGATCTGGGGTTGGGGGAGAGGCAGAGCGCGCCAGCCACTGCTCACTGTTACGTTGGGAACATCTTGAAAACTTCACTGTGTGCATCTGTTTTGTCACCGTGTTTGCTTTTTCAAACAATTTGACATTTTGAGCCGTCAGCAGCCTGGAAAGTTTGCCTTCCAGATGCAGTTGTTCTGAGTGCCAGTTTCCACATGGTCCATTTTTGCCCCCTTCCCCAGTGGTGGGCCAGACTCCCATACCTGGCTCACCGCAGCGGCTGGCTGTGTGATGCAGTCACCTCTCAGGCTTTCTCCCCACAAACGCCAAATCCTGTCTTCTGCAGACTCACCTAGCCAGCCAGGCTGCTAGTGGTTGAAAACTCCTCTCGGAGTAAAACATTTATCTTCTTCCCCACACTAGGTTTCTTGTCACGTCTTGCTTCTTATGCTGAAACATAACTTTAGTTCTCTGCTTTTGTGAAAGGTGGAAAATAGTAACTTATTGCAAGAAATGTCTACTACACTGGAGATACTGATACTGTGTTTCTAGCAACCTCTATTTCTTTGGTGGTGGTGTTTACTAATGATTGCCAAAGACATCCTATTTCTTATATGGCATACCATTTGGGACAGTTTTATTTAGAACTAAAAAAGAGATAAAATAAGATTTTCCTCAAAATTAAAATGAAGCTAAAATAGTGCCTGCAGAAAATGTCTAGCAAAATAAAGTAGATTACTGGTTGCTTAGAGCTGAGCACAAAGGATTTTACTGAGATGAAGAAATGCTTTAAAAGAGGTTGTGGTGATGGCTGCACAGCACAGGAAATTTGCTGAAACTCATTGAATTTTACCTTTAAAATGTGTAAATAGTATATATGTGTAAAGGTATACATATTATGCCTGAATAAGATTGTTTAGTCAAGGGGAGGGTGGTGTCTGCTTAATAAGATTCTTTTGAAGACATTTGTTTTTCTTCTACATTTCTTGGATTTAATACATGCTCATTAATATCAACCCAAATTGTTATAATTAACTTCCATGAAAGTCAACTCAGTTCTGAGTTTCCTTTATCTCTCCAGCAGTTATTCATACACACAATTGTGCGCACGTGTGCACACACCCTCTCAGATACACACCCCTTAACTTCCGTGTCTGATTCTGTCAGATGACATAATACCAACTAAGATACTCTTCCCTAAGCCCCTTTAAGACTTTTTCAGCTGTCATTTTATTACCGATTTCTTATCATACAGTATAGCTCTGTAAGTTGATCACTGACATCAAAAGCCTTGCAATTTCTTCCTTTAAGATCCAGAACAAATCTTACCTCTGAGAATCACACATTAGTGTTGCCAGGCTCGCCCTCCACCTTGTCAACACAACACCAAACGAATCTGTCATTCTTGCAAATTCCACAAATACAAAACTGAGTTTCTTTCTGGGGTGCCTGCCCCTGTTTTATTAATATATTTTTTATTCGATCTTGAAAGCTCAGAATTATCCTTGACCTGTTTCTTGAAGCCTAGCACATAGACATTTCCACAGACCCACTCGGTTTGCACAGGAATGACTCGTATCCGCACCTCCCTCTTGGTCTTGCATAAGGATTATGTCCAGGAACAAAGCAGACATTGAACCGGTTTCCTTCATCTATCCCTTTGTTCCAGGATGTCCTAAGTCCCTTGCCAGATTAACGCTTCCAAATGTCAGGTTTTCTCATTTTCCCTCCTCCTGGTGGCCTTAATTATTTAGTACCACACTCGGTGCACAGTGACAGAAATTTTAACACCCTAAAAGTTTAAATTCTGGAAGCCCCTTGATGTATAGACATGTGTACTTGTGGTGAGGCAAGTATACAGAATCTCATCCCTTTCCTGAATTCCACAATGCCTCATGGTTCAGTAAAGGAACTAATAAGTGTTGGAGCAAAGAAATCTCAATTCAGCTTAATCTGGAGTTTGTTAAGGTGTTTTGAACATACACTACTTTAATAATGTACGTAGAATCAGCCTGTGCAGGACTGTTAAGCAAAGAATAGATTTGGTAGCTGAGATGGTAAAGAATCTGCCTGCAAAGAAGACCCAGGTTTGATCCCTGGACTTGGAAAGATCCCATGGAGAAGTGAATGGCTCCCCATTCCAATATTCTTTTTTTTTTTAATTTTTATGTTTACTTTATTTTACTTTATAATACTGTATTGGTTTTGCCATACATTGACATGAATCCACCACGAGTGTACACAAGCTCCCAATCCTGAATCCCCCTCCCACCTCCCACCCCATATCATCTCTCTGGATCATCCCCATGCACCAGCCCCAAGCATCCTGTATCCTGCATCGAATGTAGACTGGCACTTCGTTTCTTACATGATAGTATACACGTTTCAATGCCATTTTCCCAAATCATCCCACCCTCTCCCTCTCCCTCAG
The DNA here is from genome assembly GCF_014754425.2 of Oryx dammah. Taxonomy (NCBI): domain Eukaryota; kingdom Metazoa; phylum Chordata; class Mammalia; order Artiodactyla; family Bovidae; genus Oryx; species Oryx dammah. Next base: position 3,592,799 of record NW_024070192.1, on the reverse strand, counting down.
AGTCCAAAAGTCCATTCTATACATCTGTGTCTCTTTTGCTGTCTTGCATAAAGGGTCAACATTACCATCTTTCTAAATTCCGTATATATGTGTCAGTATACTGTATTGGTGTTTTTCTTTCTGGCTTACTTCACTCTGTATAATTGGCTCCAGTTTCATCCATCTCATTAGAACTGATTCAAATGTATTCTTTTTAATGGCTGAGTAATACTCCATTGTGTATACGTACCACAGCTTTCTTATCCACTCATCTGCTGATGGACATCTAGGTTGTTTCCATGTCCTGGCTATTATAAACAGTGCTGCAATGAACATTGGGGTACATGTATCTCTTTCAATTCTGGTTTCCTTGGTGTGTATGCCCAGCAGTGGGATTGCTGGGTCATAAGGCAGCTCTATTTGCAATTTTTTAAGGAATCTCCACACTGTTTTCCATAGTGGCTGTACTAGTTTGCATTCCCACCAACAGTGTAAGAGGGTTCCCTCTTCTCCACATCCTCTCCAGCATTTATTGCTTGTAGAATTTTGGATCGCAGCCATTCTGACTGGTGTGAAATGGTACCTCATTGTGGTCTTGATTTGCATTTCTCTGATAATGAGTGATGTTGAGCATCTTTTCATGTGTTTGTTAGCCATCCATATGTCTTCTTTGGAGAAATGCCTATTTAGTTCTTTGGCCCATTTTTTGATTGGGTCGTTTATTTTTCTGGAGTTGAGCTGCATAAGTTGCTTGTATATTTTTGAGATTAGTTGTTTGTCAGTTGCTTCATTTGCTATTGTTTTCTCACATTCAGAAGGCTGTCTTTTCACCTTACTTATAGTTTCCTTTGTTGTGCAGAAGCTTTTAATTTTAATTAGATCCCATTTGTTTATTTTTGCTTTTATTTCCAGTATTCTGGGAGGTGGATCATAGAGGATCCTGCTGTGATTTATGTTGGAGAGTGTTTTGTCTATGTTCTCCTCTAGGAGTTTTATAATTTCTGGTCTTATGTTTAGATCTTTAATCCATTTTGAGTTTATTTTTGTGTGCGGTGTTAGAAAGTGATCTAGTTTCATTCTTTGACAAGTGGTTGACCAGTTTTCCCAGCACCACTTGTTAAAGAGATTGTCTTTACTCCATCGTATATTCTTGCCTCCTTTGTTGAAGATAAGGTGTCCATAGGTGTGTGGATTTATCTCTGGGCTTTCTATTTTGTTCCATTGATCTATATTTCTGTCTTTGTGCCAGTACCATACTGTCTTAATGACTGTGGCTTTGTAGTAGAGCCTGAAGTCAGGCAAGTTGATTCCTCCAGTTCCATTCTTCTTTCTCAAGATTGCTTTGGCTATTCGAGGTTTTTTGTATTTCCATACAAATCTTGAAATTATTTCTTCTAGTTCTGTGAAAAATACTGCTGGTAGCTTGATAGGGATTGCATTGAATCTGTAGATTGCTTTGGGTAGTGTACTCATTTTGACTATATTGATTCTTCCAATCCATGAACATGGTATATTTTTCCATCTATTAGTGTCCTCTTTGATTTCTTTCATCAGTGTTTTATAGTTTTTGATATATAGGTCTTTAGTTTCTTTAGGTAGGTATATTCCTAAGTATTTTATTCTTTTCATTGCAATGGTGAATGGAATTTTTCCTTAATTTCTTTTTCTACTTTCTCATTATTAGTATACAGGAATGCAAAGGATTTCTGAGTGTTAATTTTATATCCTGCAACTTTACTATATTCATTGATTAGCTCTAGTAATTTTCTGGTGGAGTCTTTAGGATTTTCTATGTAGAGGATCATGTCATCTGCAAACAGTGAGAGTTTTTCTTCTTCTTTTCCAATTTGGATACCTTTTATTTCTTTTTCTGCTCTGATTGCTGTGGCCAAAACTTCCAGAACTATGTTGAATAGTAGCGGTGAAAGTGGGCACCCTTGTCTTGTTCCTGACTTTAGGGGAAATGCTTTCAATTTTTCACCATTGAGGATAATGTTTGCTGTGGGTTTGTCATATATAGCTTTTATTATGTTGAGGTATGTTCCTTCTATTCCTGCTTTCTGAAGAGTTTTTATCATAAATGGATGTTGAATTTTGTCAAAGGCCTTCTCTGCATCTATTGAGATAATCATATGGCTTTTATTTTTCAATTTGTTAATATGGTGAATTACATTGATTGATTTGCAGATATTGTGGGATAAAGCCCACTTGGTCATGGTGTATGATCTTTTTAATGTGTTGTTGGATTCTGATTGCTAGAATTTTGTTGAGGGTTTTTGCATCTATGTTCATCAGTGATATTGGCCTGTAGTTTTCTTTTTTTGTGGCGTCTTTGTCAGGTTTTGGTATTAGGGTGATGGTGGCCTCATGGAATGAGTTTGGAAGTTTACCTTTCTCTGCAATTTTCTGGAAGAGTTTGAGTAGGATAGGTGTTAGCTCTCCTCGAAATTTTTGGTAGAATTCAGCTGTGAAGCCGTCTGGACCTGGGCTTTTGTTTGCTGGAAGACTTCTGATTACAGTTTAAATTTCCATGCTTGTGATGGGTCTGTTAAGATTTTCTACTTCTTCCTGGTTCAGTTTTGGAAAGTTGTACTTTTCTAAGAATTTGTCCATTTCTTCCACGTTGTCCATTTTATTGGCATATAGTTGCTGATAGTAGTCTCTTATGATCCTTTGTATTTCTGTGTTGTCTGTTGTGATCTCTCCATTTTCATTCCTAATTTTATTGATTTGATTTTTCTCCCTTTGTTTCTTGATGAGTCTGGCTAATGGTTTGTCAATTTTATTTATCCTTTCAAAGAACCAGCTTTTGGCTCTGTTGATTTTTGCTATGGTCTCTTTTGTTTCTTTTGCATTTATTTATATTTTTGCCTGGGAAATCCTTTGGACAAAGGAGCCTGGCAGGCTGTAGTCCATGGGATTGCAAAGAGTCAGACAGGACTGAGTGACTAACATTTTCAGATTGAGAAATACTGTATAAATACAAGCCTCAATAGGAGAAAAAGTTACATTTGTCTTTTCTTTTTAAAATTTTATTATCATTTTTATTATTTTTTATTTTTCATTTTATTATGTTTGCTTTTCAATTTTTACACTGTTGTTGTGGGTACAGTCAGGGGAGGCAGAGAGTGGGAGAGATGGATAAAGTAGAATCAACACAGATTTAGTCTTTTCTAAATTCCAAAGTGGAAGAATTCGAATCCAGCTCATTCTAACTTGTCTTGTACCTCATAAGCTTAAACCATTATCCTTGTTCAGCCTGGTTGCATCTTGTCAGGAGTTTTCTTTTCCTCCTTATCTTTTGTGTCCTTGGACCGGTTCAGGACCCTTCTTGCAGGAGGTGGTTTTCATGATGGAACTTACCAGGACTCAGGCACATCCAACAAATATTTTTTAATTAAATCGTTGAAAGCCAAGCCTGTCCTAACTGCGCCCAAGTGTGGTAATACAGAGGTGGGAAACTTGATTCCTCACCAGAGGTCCACTCTCTTTTTCCGGGTTGGCCACAAATATTTGGATCTGTGTGGTGTCTGTTCTCTGCCCGCGGTATATTGTGAGGTTACATCCATCGTGCACATATAGTCAGCCAAGGGCAGACATAGGCCAGGTCGCTGACGGAAGAAAATGGTGTCTCACACTAAAAGCCAGCCATCATTCCTACCTAATCTTTCTAGGAAAACAGTGTCACACAAAAACATGTGAATCTATAATTGGCATCTTTAAAGATGCTTGCCATCTGGACCTCACTCAGTTTAATTAGTCATTGCAGGGTGGCGGTTCCCTTGTAAAAACCTTGCACTCCATTAACCTTGACTTTTCACACATTGCCATTTTGAGCCCCTTCTTTGCTTTCATATGGTGGAGTGGACACGTTTCCATTTAATAGGAGTCCACCTCAGGGTTCATGAGCCAGACGCTCGTTATTTGGCAAGGCCACTGAACCCAAGTCTATAAACCGTGGCAGCCAGGAAAGGTTGCAGGCGGCTAAACATGGCAAGAGAGCAGGGGTTATGGGACTCACTCCACCCTTCCTCAGAGACTTCCAAACAGCACGGGGAGTGAGGGCTGGGAAGGGCAGCTGAGGAAAGCAACACGTTGCCGTGAACCTGAGCAAAGCACAAGGATGGGTTCCTGCACAAAGACAGCATTCCTCAGCAGCAGACATCCACCCAAAGACGGATAATTTAGCAACTTCTGTAGCTAAACATTTTAGACAGCTCACCATTTGTGTGTTTTAACATTTAAGCACAGTATCATCAAATGTGGGCATCAGAAAATAAGGCTTCTGGTGTTTCAGAGCAGTCCGTGACATTCAATATTGTCTTCTCTTACCACTTTCTCCTTTCTTACCACTTCCAATTCCCATTCGTTACTGTTTATTTTCTGAGGGTAGGTTTCAAGAATGGGAGTGACTGTGGTTGGTCAACAGAAGGTCTGTTTTACATAATTTGAGAGAATTTGAGGCTGTGCAGTGTAAACGGCCATAAGATATGGCAAGAATGATGTCAGAGGGGTCGCGGTAACAAGAGGCAGCCTTGCTTCTTGGACCCAAGGAGAGCCCATTTTTTTAATATATTGTCAGGTTTCTCTTTAGGCTTGTTTAAAATAGAAAACGCTGTGTCTTCCTTCTGAACTGTATTTTTAGCATTATTTCTATGTTTTATTATTATCATTATCTTAATTGTTATAATACATCAAGTGATCTCTTCTCATGGAGCATTTGACCCTCTCTTTCTATCTTTCTATAATTATTGTATTCTCTTAATAAACATTTAATGTGTGCCAAATTTCAGATAACAATGAAGGTCAGGAAACTTAAGTTCTAAATTGTTATTCAGTGGGTACCGGACATGGAACACGATCAAACGAGAGAGCTGACAGTTAGTGATAAGTTAGAAATTACAGTCTCCCAAGTGTGCAAGTTCTGCCTCTTGGAGCAGGTCTCCAATGTGTGCAAGTTGCTCGGTCATGTCTGACTCTTTATGACCCCGTGGGCTCTATAGTCCATGGGACTCTCCAGGATAGAATACTGGAGTGGGTAGCCTTTCCCTTCTCCAGGGGCTCTTCCCAACCCAGGGATCAAACCCAGGTCTCCCACATTGCAGGTGGATTCTTTACCAGCTGAGCCACAAGGGAAGCCCAGGTCTCCAATACCCGTGCTTAAATATGTCAGCATCTCCAGGAACAGACTCCATGCTGTGTGTGGGCGGAGCTCCAGGGCTAAGATATGGAGGAATCAACTAAGTAGCTCTAGCTCTGGCAGAAAGTTGCCATGTTCTAAAATTTCCCCAAATGTGCCAATTGCTTCTTCAAACTCTTCCCATATTTTTTAACTCTAGAGGTTCACCACTGTGTTTTACCAACACAATATGATAGACGTATATGCTATTGAAATGGAAATTTCTCAAAGGGTGTTAGGCCTTTTTATTTTTGCGGGTGTATGTATGTGGGATTTTTAAAATTATTTTTATTATTTTAAAATTTTATTTATTCATTTATTTATTTCATAGAATGGCTTGGAGTATGAGAGTCAGTAAGACTGCATTTCAAACCCTCACATGGCAGTTAGAGGAGATACTGACCCCAAAACCCTTTTTGCCGTTTTTAAATTTTTTTTTTTTTTACAGTCTATGTATTTCGATGGGGGTAGGAGGTAATAGAAGGCCTTTACTTCCGGTTTTCTACTGGTTGTTACAATAATACTACATAACAAACCACGTCACAGATAGATTAAAACAGTAAGCATTTTAAAACTCATGACTCGGAGCTAGCTGCTGATTCAGGCTGTGCTCAGTTGTGGACTTCTTTGGTCTCAGAGGGGACCACTCAGCTCTCTGGAGTCTGACGGCTGTGCCGGGACTGAGATGGCAGCGGAGCCTGCTTCTCACTCTCGGGCAGCCGAAGTCCTAGTGAGTTTCCAAGGCCCAAGGAGACAATCAGGACAGAGGAAGGGAAATGCCCGTGATGCTTATGCCTGGCTGGGAGCTGGTGCATCTTCATTCCTGTTCTGTAGACTGAAGCACATCCCAGCATCAGAGGTGGAGGACCAGGACCCTACCTATTTAGAGAAGAGAACTTCAAAATCATATGGCAAAGAATGTGATGGGAACAGCCAGGCATGAAGACTTGGACTGTTAACACAACTAATCTACATGCATTTATTACTTAACAGAAAGGTTTTGAACAGAAAATTTTAATTTTCTCAAGTTTATTAAATGTCAAGCTGTGTATAGACACAAATAGTATAGAATTAGAAAAGGGGAAGTTATTAAAGAGGTATCTATAGAATTGACCTTACTGGTCTGCCCACAGAAAGCAAGAATTGTGCCTTTTTCTTCAGTCAATAGAATAAATTCTGTGCTATTTATAAAAACTATATCAGTCCATTTTGGAAATGCCAAAGCATTACATGGTACCAGTTCTAAGAAACATTGCAACTTTAGACTGTAGGATACTTGGTGACCAAGTTCTGGTGTCTAACCTTATCTTCCTCTGCCAACCTCCAGTTTTCCTAAACAGCTACATTGTTTTCTTTAAAAGCAGGTCCTGGTAGTACTAGGAAAGGAATAATGAGCCAGTTAACAGGAACCTGGGCTGGTTTTCCCTTCACCATCAGCAGTGCAGGTTTTCCTGTGAAGGAGCTACAATGTAAAACTTGACATGATGTGAGTTAACTGAATCTAGAGTCTTTCCTACCAAACCCACTGTTGCAGCTGTAGAAATAGATTTCAAACATGGATTGTTTGGAATCAACTGGAAACAAAGAAGCCATTATCAGGACATTATCTTACTTTTAATGTTTTTAGGTAAGGGTAAAATTATCCTCAGAGTCATTTACAAATAGGTTTTTGTTAAATATACTAGAAAACAATGAAAGTAAAATCAGTTACCATCACAAGCAGGTAACCGCATTTACCCAGACCTGAGGGGTTTCTGAGACACGGACTTTCAGGGCTCAGACGTGCAAGGCATCAGGAAGACTGTGTGGAGTCGGCCGCCCTGCTCATAACTGTGCCTTTTGTAAGGAGAGTTGATAATCTGGCGATGTTGTGTATGGTTCTAGCAAATTGGGTTAAACTGAATATTAAAGTATGTATATGGGCTTCCCTGGTAGCTCAGCTGGTAAGGAAGCTGCTTGCAATGCAAGAGACCCCAGTTCAACTCCTGGGTCAGGCAGATCTGCTGGAGAAGAGATAGGCTACCCACTCCAGTATTCTTGAGCTTCCCAGGTGGCTCAGCTGGTAAAGGATCTGCCTGCAGTGTGGGAGACCTGGGTTCTATTCCTGGCTTGGGAAGATCCCCTAGAGAAGGGAACAGCCATCCACATCAGTATTCTGGCCTGGAGAATTCCATGCACTGAATTCCAATGGGATCGCAAAGAGTCGGACACGACTGAGCGACTTTCACACAAAAGGTATTTATATATATTTTCATGTATAGTAGTTTTATTTCATGTTATATGGCAAATTCCAAATTATTCAAGTTTCATTTGCTGCTCAAAGCCTCTAGTGAAAGAAGAAAGAAAAAGTGAGATAGAGCTGCTTTCCTTATGTGAAATTGGCTAAAAGAATATAAATACTTTTGTGTGGTATAAGTATCAGAAATGTCATTATTTTAAATAATTATACAAAAGCCTTAATCCATTTCTTCTTTTCTCTGTCAAATAAAGGAGTTGTCTGATGACTTCTACCTATCAGCTATGATGATAAACTATGATGTTTTAAAACTCTATGCTTATAATAAAACATATTAGGAAACATTAGGAAAGAAAGTACTTCAGAGTGCAGACTGACTTTTAAAGAGTTAAATAGCCCTGCAAAGTGCTGCCATTTTAACAGAACACTTTAAACCAACCAAGTATACTAACTACTGTTATTGTTTATTTTCTTTCTAGTCTAGAGAATTTTTTTGTTTCTTTTTAATCTGCCAGAAGGGACCTTAAGGATTTGAGCCTTAACATTGTTCTTAAGACTTGTATTTATTTTTTAATTAGAGTTAAAATAAAAATAAATGTTCACTTTCTAGAGCTAGGCAAGTTTGGGGAAGGGGAAAAAAAAAAGAAATTTCCTCATCTGAAAAGATTTAATAGTAATCTATGCTGTAAAAGAGCATTTTGAAAAATATAAAACAAAGAGCTTTCAAAGTGGTCAGAGACTAATGTAAAGTGATATATTTCAGGCCGGAGAGATGGTGTAACTTACTCCTGTCACTGCTCCCTATTTATTGTGCTTGTCTGGTTGGCCCGGCAACCAGCTCATGCCATTTCACTCATTTTATAATGTTCCTGTAAATGTTAGGTAGGCCTGGATTTATTAGACACTGTCAACACCTAAAATGGAACCCACTGCTTAACGTAGTCTATTTGGCTGGATTCCTCTGACTTCTAAAAAAAAAAAAAAAATTGTGTGTGTGTGTGTGTGTGTGTGTGTGTGTGTGTGTGTGGTGTGCTAAAGAAAAAAAAAAATCCTGTAGTGCCTCCAGAAGAAGCGTAGCCCGGGCATAACTGAAGTTGGGTGGCATGGGCTTCGTCAAAGGACCGTCTGAGCTCAGTGCCCCTTGTGTTGGTAGGTGGGGACGTCTGACTCACGATATTTGTGACTGGGATTTAGAGGGAGAGAGGACCAGGAGTCATGTTTATGGCTGAATTTATCATCCCCAGTGAGACCAGATGGCAGATCACTGTTGTCCAGAAAGGCCTGTGAGCCGTCAGAGGATGAATCATAAGCTTATTAGAAGTTGGACGGGTTTCTTTCCTTCTTAGTAACATTCTGGTTTCATCCGTCTGCTCGGTGACAAGGCAGTTTTGCTAGAGGCCCCGGAGGAGAGGATCTTGGGGAGGCCACCTTTTTGGATCACCTTGATAGAGCTTATGTATTCTACGGAGATGGCCAGAGCATTAGGGTGAAACATACTCAGAGACAAAGTGGTTTGGAAATACGGAAAGGGGGAATGTGACGCTGTGGCCAGAACCAGTGGGGCAGACCCAGCCCAGCAGTAATGGAAATAGCAGGCAGGCACCCTGCTTCCTGCTCGGTCAGCCACACGGCGGATCCGTGTGCTGGTCACGGAGGGAATTCCAGGAGCGGGGCGGGGGTGGGGGGTGGTGGGGGTTGGCTCTTAGCCGGAGGGGACTTTTATTGACAGCTCTGTTCAATATCAGTGAACAGATCATTAAATCCAGTATTCTTTGGGTCAGCCAGTTCATCCTGTCCTGACCTCCATCAACGTGCATTTTTAACAAAATGATTGGCTATCTAGGCTGAACGAAAAGGGTAGCGGAAACCAGGACACCCTCTCACAAGGCTTTGCTTGAAATCACACTCTTCCAACCTCCTTCCGAGTTGTGCATCTAATCATTATTGTACAATTTTTAAAAATGGAAAAGATCTTTACAAGAAAGAAATGTAGCACTCAGGCAACTTGAGAACCAAAGCTATTCTCAGTTTGTATTTTGTGTTCTAGAAATTGTGTCTGTTTACTAGTTGAGTACTTACTACACTTACAATTAGATGTACTTTGGGCTTACAATTCACCTTTCAGAGGAACATTTTAAAACAGATCAGGTCCATTGATTACATTGCATTTTATTCCATCCCCACATCCAGCTTGAGTATTTTATGAGCTAACTAAGGAAGGGACAGTTTTCTTAGAAAAGGACATTTTTCTCTATTCTCCAACCTCCAAACCTAATGAACATGTGGCATCAACTTTCTGAAGAAAAACTGGAAATTTTTATTTTTAAAGCTCTAAATACTATGTGAAACTTTTTTGACTCAGGACAAATAGATTTCAGAGAATTATCTTAAAAGAAAAAAAAAATAAACAACATCAGATGGTGTGCATACGTCTGTGTGTGCGCCCCCCCCCCCTTTTTTTTGTATTGTGTAGGAATACTAAGTTTAAACAAGACAAAGATGCCAGCTTTGGGATCTCGATGCAAATAGAATCGCTCAGGTGTCTGCGGTGTTAGGTAGCCCCTGTGGCGGGAGAACGCGGGCAGAGTCCCCGCGATGGGGGAGCAGGCAGGCCCCCCCTGGGGCCGCTGCACTAGCCGGTCTGTGGACGCCCCCGGCGACCACAACCCATGTGAAGGCGCAACAGGCTGGCTCGTCTGCTTCCTGAATTAGGGCTTCCCGAGCGCTTCTGTGATACAGGAGTCCTTTCTGCGAGGAGCACCTTAGGTCTCCAGCGGATCCCGTGGATCCAGCATGGCATTTGGAAAGCAATAACCTTTAGTAGTTAATCAAACAGCACTGTTCAAGCAAAGTTTCGCAACAATCGCTGACTTGGGGTTGTTTTTCTCTCTGAATATGTTCCATGTTGCTTCTGTTTTTTCCTGTGAGGTGACCCGTGGTTTGAATTCACCCTCCTTGGCCTCAGCGGGAGGGTTAGACCCTCAGCAGTGATGACCTATGATTCTGCCAGCGAGCTCGGAGCTCGGGGGCCAGCAGTCTGGCGAGCCGGAAAGGACAGGAAGCTTTTGTAGATGAGTCTGTTCCTTCAAGGAGGACCAGACATTTTGACTTTACTCCTCAGTGAAACACACACATCTGTCTGCTTCCAGGTTTTCTGTTGGTCGTCTTTTCCTCTTCTTTGGTTATACCACATTTTTTAAAATTTATTTATTTTAATTGGAGGCTAATTACTTTACAATATTGTGGTGGTTTTTGCCATACACTGACATGAAACAGCCATGGGTGTATATGTGTTCCTCATCCTGAGCCCCCCTCCCACCTCCCTCCCCTCCCACCTCCCTCCCCACCCCATCCCTCAGGGTCATCCCAGTGCACCGGCCCTGAGCGCCCTGTCTCATGCATCGAACCTGGACTGGCGATCCATTTCACATATGGTAATATACATGTTTCGATGCTATTCTCTCAAATCATCCCACCCTCCCTTCTCCCACAGAGTCCAAAAGACTGTTCTTTACATCTGTGTCTCTTTTGCTGTCTCGCATATAGGGTCATCGTTACCATCTTTCTAAAGTCCATATATATGCGTTAATATACTATATTGATGTTTTTCTTTCTGACTTACATCATTCTGTATAATAGGCTCCAGTTTCATCCACCTCATTAGAACTGATTCAAATGTGTTCTTTTTAATGGCTGAGTAATACTCCATTGTGTATATGTACCGCAGCTTTCTTATCCATTCGTCTGCTGATGGACATCCAGGTTGCTTCCACGTCCTGGCTATTATAAACAGTGCTGCGATGAACATTGGGGTACACGTGTGTCTTTCAATTCTGGTTTCCTCGGTGTGTATGCCCAGCAGTGGGATTGCTGGGTCATATGGCAGTTCTATTTCCAGTTTTTTAAGGAATCTCCACACTGTTTTCCATGGTGGCTATACTAGTTTGCATTCCCACCAACAGTGTTAAGAGGGTTCCCTTTTCTCCACACCCTCTCCAGCATTTCTTGCTTGTAGACTTTTTGACAGCAGCCACTCTAACTGGTGTGGATGGTACCTTACTATGGTTTTGATTTGCATTTCTCTGGTAATGAGTGATCTTGAGCATCTTTTCATGTGTTTGTTAGCCATCTGTATGTCTTCTTTGGAGAAATGTCACTTTAGTTCTTCGGCCCATTTTCTGATTGGGTCTTGTATTTTTCTGGTATTGAGCTGCATGAGCTGCTTATATATTTTTGAGTTAATTCTTTGTCAGTTGGTTCATTTGCTATTATTTTCTCCCATTCTGAAGGCTGTCTTTCCACCTTGCTTATAGCTTCCTTCATTGTGCGCAAGCTTTTAAGTTAAATTATGTCCCTTTTGCTTGCTTTTGTTTCCATTGCTCTGGGAGGCGGGTCCACCACGTGATTTTATTTTTGCGGTTTTGCTGTTTATCACCCTTGCCCCATTTCCATTCTTTTGTTATCTGTACTCAAATTGTGACCATTTCTCCATGAACTCCAGAACCAATTTTACCAATTAAAACAATACCATATTGGATTTCAATCATACCTAACAAATATTTATAAATTTACTTCTGGGAAATACATTGTGGAGTGTTCTCACTTAAGAGTATGTCCTTATTTGACTCCTTGCTTAACTTCCCATAAATATTTGTAGTTTTTAGACTATAGATATCGTATTTCTAGAACTGATCATTCCTGCCATGTATAAGATAATTACTTGGCGTCTGTGTGTATTGGGGTGGAGCACTGCCTATACAGTTCCCTCTTGATTCCTAATAATTATTCACTTCTTTTGCATGTGTTTTTCTAGACATTGAATATTTTGGTTTCAAATAGTGATAGGTAGTCTCCCTTTTTTAGTTGGTTGTCTTACTGCATTGACTGGAACTTCTGGAATAATTGCTGTAATGATGGAACGATATTCCTCTTTTCTGACTATGGGAATTCTTCCATTTACAGTTAAGAGTTTTATCATCTCTTGATTTTTAAAAATATATCATTAATTAATTTTTTTTGTTTGCATCAGGCCTCAGTTGTGGCAGGATGCTCAGTAGTTTTGGCACTCAGGCTTAGCTGCCCTGTGGGGTCTTAGTTCCCCAAACAGGAATCAAACCCAAGTCCCCTGCATTGCCAGGCAGATTCTTAAGCACTGGACCCCCAGGGAAGTTCCAATCGTCCACTGATTTTTTATCACATTTATTACACGTTAAGTGGGTTTTTAATTTCTGATTATTTTAGACATATAAGGAGAGATTTTCTCTTTTGACATATTCATGTAATTGCTATATACATAGAACTCCTGCTGCTGCTGCTGCTGCTAAGTCGCTTCAGTCGTGTCCAACTCTGTGCAACCCCATAGATGGCAGCCCACCAGGCTCCCCCGTCCCTGGGATTCTCCAGGCAAGAACACTGGAGTGGGTTGCCATTTCCTTCTCCAATGCATGAAAGTGAAAAGTGAAAGTGAAGTTGCTCAGTCGTGTCCAACTCTTAGTGACCCCATGGACTATAGCCTACCAGGCTCCTCCATCCATGGGATTTTCCAGGCAAGAGTACTGGAGTGGGCTGCCATTGCCTTCTCCGATAGAACTCCTAACATTCATATATATATATAAATTTGAGATACACTTGGCTCAGTTATGTTTATTGGTAAATTACATGGAAATACAAGTTATTTCCACTAATTTCTCTCATGCAGTAGCTCATAGCAGGTGTGCAATCAAAGTGTCAGTTCTTAAATGGATACAATAGTGTCTTTTATAAGGAAGATTCATAATTCTTATAAAGAATGTCCACATAGGTTACATTTCAGCCACATAGATTTCCATTTTCAAATTCAGATGCTTTATTATTTTGGCCTCCCAGTTGCTTCTCTTAAACGTTTAGCTCTGGGACTTCCCTGGTGCTCCAGTGGCTAAGACTGCATGCTCCTGGTGCAGGGGGCCAGGGTTCAATCCCTGGTCAAGGAACCAGATCTCACGTGCCACAGCTCAGCTGTGGTGCTGCTGAATAAATGGTCTTTCTAAGTTTGGCCCCTGTCGCCGTGGCCTCTGTCCCCTCTCCCCTCTGCCTGGAACACGCTCCTCCTTCACAGCTGTGCACTTGTCCTCAGTCACTCAGCTGCATCAGACTCTCTGCGGCCCCATGGACCATGGCCCACCAGGCTCGTCAGTCCATGAGATTTTCCACACAAGAATACTGGAGTGCGTTTTCATTTCCTCTTCCAGGGGAATCTTCCTGACCCAGGGATCGAACCCGAGTCTCTTGGTGTCCTGCATTGGCAGGCAGATTCTTTCTTTACCACTATTGCCAGCTGTCTGAAAGTGAAAGTGGAGTCGCTCAGTCACGTCCGACTCTTTGCAACCCCATGGACTGTAGCCTACCAGGCTCCCCGTCCATGGGAGCTTCCAGGCAATAGTACCGGAGTGGATTGCCATTTCCTTCTCCAGGGGGTCTTCCCGACCCAGGGATTGAACCTGGGTCTCCCGCATTGTAGACAGACGCTTTACCGTCTGAGCCACCGTTTGCTTCCTAGATTCTGTTTGCTCGCTGTCTGACTTTGTGTCATTGACATATTCCCCATAACTGATGTATAATAGGTACTTCATAAATATTTAACAAATAATTTTTAAAATCTATATATTATAAACATTGATTGGCACATGCGAGTATAATGAAAAACAAAGATATGCCAATGGAAAACCAGTTTGAATCTTGCTTTCCATCATTTACTAACCAAATTAGTTAAATATGACACACCTCATTTTGCTAATGAAAACAATGTTTAAGTAACTATTGCGGCCACATAGGACACCCATATACATCGAGTAAGTTAGGTGAATGTCAAACGTCCACTAGAAGGTCTTGTTCTCAGTACACACAAAACTAATATTAATTACTTTTTATTCAATATACAATCAAATTACATTTAATCATTTAAGACGCATACTTATGAAAATCGTAGCATAAAAATTAAATAAAAGATGTCATAAATGAGAATGTAGTCCTGTAATGCACACACTATCATGAGGCAAGATCCCTTGAGGCAGGAGAGCAACAGAGTAAAATGTAAGAGACCGCACATCATTCTTCAGACGTTTGAAGCTAACTGACTGTTTCCTCAACCCTAGACGAGCACATTACTGTGAAGCTGTTCTCCATAGGATCCAGCCTTCTGACTGTGCACCATTCTCACTACCATACGCTTGTAAGCATGCTTTACTAACGTTATATTCTTCTGAAAACCAGGGAGAGGCTTCCCAGCTGGCTCAGTGGTAAGAACCGGCCTGCTATCCCTAGGCTGGGAATATCCCCTGGAGTAAGGGAATGGCAACCCACTCTAGAATTCTTGCCTGTAGAATCCCATGGACAGAGGAGCCTGGCTGGAGTCCATGGGGTCACAAAAGAGTCTGACACGGCTGGGCAACTGAATAATAACAACAAAAGCCAGGGCCCGTGAACTTCATTTAAATTATCCTGAAAGTGCCGAAATCTAAGATCACACAAACAAGTTATAACACCCTCCCCTTTCAAGACAGAGATAGGATTTCTTACGAGTTCTTATAATAACTCCCCTACAATTTTTTTTTGTCCAAACCATGTCAGCTAGAAAAGCCTGATTTCTATCTGCTCTGGAAGCTGATATTGTGGCATTAAAATTGCCACTGTAACCACTTTAAGAAAGAGTCTTGTCTCATCGTACCTGCGGGTCCATGCCATGCAAGTGTCTGGTAGCTTCTTCCATAAATATGATGACTTTCTGCAACTCTGCCTTAATGACCACCTACATAATGAGATCACATCTTAATTCTTGGTGACAAACAGAGTAAATATATGGGTAGTTTATTTAGGCTGTATTTTGAAATGAGTAAGTAGCCTGTGAAAACAAAGTTTAACAGGCTCGTAAAGGTATGCTGTCTACATAACTAACGTGGGCTTTGTTTTTATGTTGCCTATTACAGACTATAAACAGTAACAGTGAAGTCTATCTTTTATTCCACAGAGTTGTAAAATGTCCTGGCTGTGACAACATATAAACTGAACACACTTTGTAAAGATGTTGCATTTATTTTATATTTAAATGAAAGCAATAAACTGTTAAAAAAAAAAAAACAGTGTAAACTGAAGATAAACACTGGAAAGGTACTTAAAATTAAATAAAATGCCAGGGAGTTGTCTCTTAATATAAACACTGTTATTACAGAGGAGAGCTTTCCTGCAGCACAATTTGCGTGTTTTGAGCTGCTCTTTAATCAGTCTTGCCCGGAGTTTCTGACAGCACAGTGGCAGGGCCATGTCAGCGGAGCCATGACTGCCCCGTTTAATTATCTCACAATTTGCTCACTGGGTTTTGGTAATTGGAACAATTTGCTTGCAGAAACCTGTGAGGAATCAGATGTTAATTGACTTTGTCTTGCTTAATCAGCCCCTCAAGAAACAGGCTTCATTTTCCTGACTGTTTCCTAAGCTGTGTGCTGGCATCCTGGGATACAGTGGAAAGAAAACATACAGACAGTTGCCTTGGTATCGACTGGCCAAATCTGATTATGCCTCCAGCTCTGAATGGAGAGATTCCAGGAATTAGCAGAGGGGCCTAGAGAAAATATTCAGAAATATGAAGTGACATTGAGAAGTGTTGCTATGATTTATATACAGTACAGTAAAAAAAAAAAGAATGTGCATTTTAACTCAGGGCTCAAAACTCTTTCTGATTCCATCACTCTGGTCTGGAACAATTCAGTTGTAATATACGGCTCAGTTTATTTGAGTGACTTGTTTGTTTCACTGTTTTGGATCATTCCAGGTATCAAAACTTAGCATCCCTGATTCACCTTCTCACTTGGCAATAACTTCCCAGTTTGTTTTATCTGTTTGCCCTGTCCCTCTCAAAGCCTCATAATAAAGATGATTAAAAAGCATCTGAATTATCTAAACTGTAGACCGCTTAAAAAATATTCTGTTTTTCCACATCCCTGATTCCACGCACCCAAGAGCCTTGGTGAAGAGTGGGGAGCAGTGAAGAACTGGACCAAACATAAAGTAGTTAAAAGAATACTATTTTTTCCTCTCCACAGACAATTTTCCAGCTGTCAGCCGCTGCCCTGCAAGTGCTTTATCTCATTTAATATGTCTTTTTTTTTTAAATGAGGGACAGTTACCGTTTAATTTTTCCCATGTAAGTTTCAGTTCAGTGAATGGATGCAAGTTTCTACGCAGCTGCTTTGGTTTCTGTCTCAATTCTTTGCCTAAGTGATGTGCAATGTGGTGGTCTATGGATTTCAGATCGTTAAACAGCCCTTGAATTCCTGAATCAAATCAGTTTGCTCATAGTGAAATCCACTGTATACAGCACAGAATTCAGTTTAGCTTGATGGTATAGTCTTTGGAATTTTGGCATCCATGTTCATGAATAAATGAGCTTTTCCTTTTCTTCCCCCTTCTGCTCTTTTCATGTGGGTTTCATACCAAAATTATACTGGCTTCAAGGGATGAGTTGAGACATAGACTCTGCCATTCTCTGGAAATTTTGAATGAGATTGGAATAATCTTGCACTTAAAATTTTGGAAAAATTGTCTTATAAAACCCCGATGCCCGATAGTTTCTTTGTGGGAGTATTTTAAATGTATGCATTTCTCTTTTCTAAAGCATACTAATAGGGATTTTCAGGATATTCTTTTTGAGTACTTAAATCTGTAAAATTACCTATTCTAATTCTCAAACCAACTGATCAAGATTTCTTTAAATGACCTTTTAAAAAGTCTCTGTTGTACCTATATTAATGTGCCATTTCTATTCCTAGCATTATTTTTGATCTTGAGAGAAGTTTATTTGCCAGTTTTTCTAAAGAATCAGTTTTTGGCTTTGCTGATTTCCTTATTTAATTTTTATTTTTATTATGCTAATTTAAAGCTCTTAACTTTATTATTTCCTTTGTGTTATATTTTAAGGATTACATTATTATTATTTTTCTAACTTGTAATGATGGATGCTTAGTTCATAATTATCCCCTTTCTTTTTTGAAAAGTATAAATCTCCCATGAAGCTCCATTATCTTATACATCTCATAATTGTTGATATATAGAATTTTTTTATTCAGTAATTATATTTCAAATTTCCATTACATTTTCTTCAGTTCAGACACACAGTCATGTCCAACTCTTTGTGACCCCATGGATGGCAGCACACCAGGCTTCCGTGTCCATCACCAGCTCTGAGTTTGCTTAAACTCATGTCCATCGAGTCGGTGATGCCATCCAACCATCTCATCCTCTGTCATCCCCTTTTCCTCTCACCTTCAATCTTTCCCAGCATCAGGGTCTTTTTAAATGAGTCAGTTCTTCACATCAGGTGGCCAAAGTATTGGAGTTTCAGCTTCAGCATCAGTCCTTCCAATGAATATTCAGGACTGATTTGATTTAGGAAGGACTGGTTGAATCTCCTGGCAGTCCAAGGGACTCTCAAGAGTCTTCTCCAATACCATAGTTTGAAAGCATCAATTCTTCAGCACTCAGCCTTTATAGTCCAACTCTTGCATCCATGCATGACTACTGGAAAAACCATAGCTTTGACTAGATGGACATTTATTGGCAAAGTAATGTCTCTGCTTTTTCATATGCTGTCTAGGTTGGTCCTAGCTTTTCTTCCAAGGAGCAAGCATCTTTTCATTTCATGGCTGCAGTCACCATCTGCAGTGATTTTGGAGCACCATCCCCCCCCCCAAAAAAAAATAAAATACACTTTCTTAGAAATTTATTTTTAAATACTAAATATGTAAATTTACATTTTCTTGACTTTTTACATAATTTTGTATTTAACAAAAAAATGGCCAGTGTGGTACTTATTATATTTTATGAAGTTGACCAAGCCTTGAATGATGGCCTCCTAGCATATATTCACACTTCCTAGAGTTTAGATATACACTCAGGAAAAAGTTGCATTCTCCAATGGTTAGATATATAATTCATGTATGTCCATTAAATCAAGTTTGTTAGTTGTGTTGGTAAATAATCCATAGATCTCATTTTTTTTCCTATTTGTGACTTACCCACGAGATATGTGTGTTGGAACCTCCCATTATGATTATGAATTTTGTCATTCCTTTTTGCAGTTCTATCTATTTTTTATTTATACATCCTAGGGCTAAATTAGTAGATGAATACAAGTTTAATTTATTTTTTCTTATTGATGAATTGAACTATTTATTATTCATATATAGTAACTATTTTTTGGTAATATTTTTGCTTTCATTTATCTTTTGCATGATATCTACATTGAGATATCAGCTACCTTTTGGTTAGTACATCTTGAATATATCTTTGTTACAATTCCTTTATATGTAAAAAAAAAAAAAGCAGTGTCTTTATGCTATAGAAGAGCATCTTAGGAGCTGCAAAAGGATTAGGACTGGTATATGCTAAATATATATCTATAAACTGGGGTTTTTTTAAGTACAATTAGATACGGTTTTTTAAATGGCAAGTTTATTCCAATGTCAATGTCATTGGGCTTGTTTATGGTTGTATAGCTTTATAATTTCTATCTATCCTTTTTGAAAATCTCTTTTCTTGTATTCTTTAGGATTGATTAAAAGTTTTTTGAGTTGTTGAGGTTTATTTTTCTTCTTGTTTCTCCAGATTAAAAAAAAAATTCCACCATGTTTTTGCTTTTGTTTTTAATTGCAGGAAAACTGCCTTCCCATGCCGTGCTGGTTTCTGCCCTACAACAATGTGAATCAGCCGTAATGATACATCCGTCCCTCTGTCTTGAGCCCCTCTCATCTCCCCCCACCCCTCCCCTCTAAGTCATCACAGAGTGCCTAGAGGCCCTGGGTTTGAAAAAAAACCTATTTCTCCCTTCATGGAGGTTATTCTGGAAATTATATCATAAATATGTAAATAGGTCTAAAGTACAACATTAAAAAATTTTAAACCAGATTTAGAATTAAGCTTTATATTTGCAACTCTTTCAGAGATTACTCCTGAAATTTTATCATCTGTGTTTGATTATTCAAGTACAAAGTTTGATTAATGCTGTCTTAAACCTATTTTTAACCACCTTCCTTCCATTTAGATGCTATCAATTTCCTGCATGGAAGTAGTGTCCTTTAAAAATCACTTATTGTGTTTTATTTGTTTTATTGAAGTACAGTTGGTTTCCCGTATTATATTTCAGGCTTATGATATAGGGACTGAATATCTTCGTGGATTACACTCCATTAAAGTTGCTACAAAACCAGGCTGCGTCTTCCCGGCTGTGCAATGTGTCCTTGTAGCTGACTTGTTTTGTAGGTGGCAGTTTGCCTCTTAACCCTGTCCTCCTTTCCCCCTTCACTCTTCCTGCTGGTTTGTTCTCTGAATCTCTGAGCCTGTTTCTGTTTTGTAATATCCATTTGTTTGTTTTATTCTTTTAGATTTTACATAGAAGAGTCACTATTGTGGTTAATATACTGTTAAACATTATTGCTTATTTCAACTTAATAGATGTTCACCACTTTTCCCCTTACTGTTTAATTTTACATATTGAATTTCCTCCTAGACATATTTTCTTCTCCTTGAAGTTTATTTTCAAATTTGGTGTATGAGTGAAACCTTTTTTTTTTTTAATAAAAATTTTTGTTTCATCCTTATTTTTTGAAGATCAACCAGCTGAGTACATTATCCTAATCTGACAGTTTCTCAAAGCACTATTATCTGAACATTTCACTGATTTCTGACTTCTGTTGTGACTTTTAAGAAATCTGTTTTTCGCCTGATTCTTATTTCTCTGTCAGTGAGAGTTCCTTTTCCTATTGTGCTACAAATTTGTCAATTAAAAAGTCAACTGACTTACAGATGTTTACCCTGTTAAGGATGTATTCAGCTGTCCTCCTCTACTGGTAGGAAATATGCCATTAGAGAACCTGAAAAAATAGCCCCCAAAGTCAAACCAGGGTGAAAAAAGAACAACTATTACATGCTTCATTTAATTTTATTTAATTAGATAGTTAATACATATTTGGTATAGTATATATGTGTTATACACAAACACACATTTACATATACAAGTATATACCTTAAATATTTTTATTATGTCACATTTACTTAAGCAAATAAGTAGTAGAAATCATAAATTACTCTTAAATATCTGGTGCTGTGTAGATATACTTATTTGGGGGTTTCTGTAGTTTAATATTACACCCAGAAGAATTTTTAAAAAATCATCACCCCTATGTAATGCTTTATGAACAGGCCATTAAAACACATCTGATCCACAGCCAAGTTTTGTACTACAGGGTTGGGAGATTCTGAATAAGTATTTGTGAGTTGGGTTCTTAACTGAATCAGACCTTACCATGTTGAACTGTTGTCTGTGACATTCCTCCACTGTGTACACAGCATGGTAACCAACTGTGGAAGTGACAAGTCCAGAAGGACCTGAGACTTTGGAGGGGGTTCACAGAAGCAGAATGATGATTCAAGTCTCAGAAAAACAGAGCTTTGAAAAAAGGAAAGAACTGGGTTTTTGCAGTCTGAAGAATAAGTAACTGAAGAGTTATTTAATAATAGTTTTCAACCCGATGAGGAACTCTTAACAGGTGATGGTGACCCAGGGTTCTGTCTGATGAAGTACAGCTGGGATGTAAGGTAACCTTTGCATTCAATATGGGAATAGAGATTAACCACAGTTCATTGTCTAAAGGTTTCAGTTCTATTGAGAAGCTCAGAGCCCATCTTTCTCTCTCCCTAGCTTTATATGAGGCCCCATGCCCAATTCCAACTCAAATCAACCAGCTTTTCACAATACTTTGCATGTCACTATCACAGCACCTCACGTAAGGCATCACATAAATAACTTCCTAACACTGGTCTCTGGCAACAAGGTGGTGCTTCGTGATAGACTTTGGCTAACCCCATATCCAAGGAGTGGTGGCTGCGTGGGCACAGGAGGGCCGAGAGGAGCTACTCCATGTTCAAGGTCAGGAGGGGTGGTGGTGAGGAGATACCCCTCGTCCAAGGTAAGAAGCAGGGGCTGCGCTTTGCTGGAGCAGCCATGAAGAGATACCCCACGCCCAAGGTAAGAGAAACACAAGTAAGATGGTAGGTGTTGCAAGAGGGCATCAGAGGGCAGACACACTGAAACCATAATAACAGAAGACTAGTCAATCTAACCACATGGACCACAGCCTTGTCTACCTCAATGAAACTAAGCCATGCCCTGTGGGGCCACCCAAGATGGGCGGGCATGGTGGAGAGGTCTGACAGAATGTGGTCCACTGCAGAAGGGAATGGCAAACACTTGAGTATTCTTGCCTTGAGAACCCCATGAACAGTATGAAGAGGCAAAATGATAGGATACCGAAAGAGGAACTCCCCAGGTCAGTAGGTGCCCAATATGTTACTGGAGATCAGTGGAGAGATAACTCTGGAAAGAATGAAGGGATGGAGCCAAAGCAAAAACAATACCCAGTTGTGGATGTGGCTGGTGATAGAAGCAAGGTCCGATGCTGTAAAGAGCAATATTGCATAGGAACCCGGAATGTCAGGTCCATGAATCAAGGCAAATTGGACGTGGTCAAACAGGAGATGGCAAGAGTGAACGTCGACTTTCTAGGAATCAATGAACTAAAATGGACTGGAATGGGTGAATTTAACTCAGATGACCATTATACCTACTACTGTGGGCAGGAATCCCTCAGAAGAAATGGAGTAGCCATCATGGTCAACGAGAGTCCGAAATATAGTACTTGGATGCAATCTCAAAAACGACAGAATGATCTCTGTTTGTTTCCAAGGCAAACCAGTCAATATCACAGTAATCCAAGTCTATGCCCCAACCAGTAACACTGAAGAAGCTGAAGTTGAATGGTTCTATGAAGACCTACAAGACTTTTTAGAACTAACACCCAAAAAAGTCCTTTTCATTAGAGGGGACTGGAATGCAAAAGTAGAAAGTCAAGAAACACCTGGAGTAACAGGCAAATTTAGCCTTGGAATACAGAATGAAGCAGGGCAAAGGCTAATAGAGTTTTGCCAAGAGAACGCACTGGTCATAGCAAACACCCTCTTCCAACAACACAAGAGAAGACTCCACACATGGACATCACCAGATGGTCAACAACGAAATCAGATTGATTATATTCTTTGCAGCCAAAGATGGAGAAGCTCTATACAGTCAGCAAAAACAAGACCGGGAGCTGACTGTGGCTCAGATCATGAACTCTTTATTGCCAAATTCAGACTTAAATTGAAGAAAGTAGGGAAAATCACTATACCATTCAGGTATGACCTAAATCAAATCCCTTATGATGATACAGTGGAAGTGAGAAATAGATTTAAGGGACTAGATCTGATAGACAGAGTGCCTGATGAACTATGGAATGAGGTTCATGACATTGTACAGGAGACAGGGATCAAGATCATCCCCATGGAAAAGAAATGCAAAAAAGAAAAATGGCTGTTTGGGGAGGCATTACAAATAGCTGTGAAAAGAAGAGAAGTGAAAAGCAAAGGAGAAAAGGAAAGATATAAGCATCTAAATGCAGAGTTCCAAAGAATAGCAAGGAGAGATAAGAAAGCCTTCCTCAGAGATCAGTGCAAAGAAATAGAGGGAAAGAACAGAATGGGAAAGACTAGAGATCTCTTCAAGAAAATTAGAGATACCAAGGGAACATTTCATGCAAAGATGGGCTCGATAAAGGACAGAAATGGTCTGGACCTAACAGAAGCAGAAGATATTAAGAAGAAATGGCAAGAATACACAGAAGAACTGTACAAATAAGATCTTCATGACCCAGATAATCACGATGGTGTGATCACTCACCTAGAGCCAGACATCCTGGGATGTGAAGTCAAGTGGGCCTTAGGAAGCATCACTACAACAAAGCTAGTGGAGGTGATGGAATTCCAGTTGAGCTGTTTCAAATCCTGGAAGATGATGCTGTGAAAATGCTACACTCAATATGCCAGCAAATTTGGAAAACTCAACAGTGGCCACAGGACTGGAGAAGGTCAGTTTTCATTCCAATCCCAAAGAAAGGCAATGCCAAAGAATGGTCAAGTAAAGTTGCTCAGTCATGTCCAACTCTTTGTGACCCCATGGACTGTAGCCCACCAGACTCCTCCATCCATGGGATTCTCCAGGCAAGAATCCTGGAGTGGGTTGCCATTTCCTTCTCCAGGGGATCTTCCCAACCCACGGATTGAACCCAGGTCTCCCACATTGTTGGCAGATGCTTTAACCTCTGAGCCACCAGGGAAGCCCAAGAATGCTCAAGCTACCGCACAATTGCACTCATGTCACATGCTAGTAAAGTAATGCTCAAAATTCTCCAAGCCAGGCTTCAGCAATACGTGAACTGTGAACTTTCAGATGTTCAACGTGGTTTTAGAAAAGGCAGAGGAACCAGAGATCAAATTGCCAACATCTTCTGGATCATAGAAAAAGGAAGAGAGTTCCAGAAAAACATCTACTTCTGCTTTATTGACTATGCCAAAGCCTTTGACTGTGTGGATCACAATAAACTATGGAAAATTCTGAAAGTGATGGGAATACCAGACCACCTGACCTGCCTCTTAAGAAACCTATATGCAGGTCAGGAAGCAACAGTTTGAACTGGACATGGAACAACAGACTGGTTCCAAATAGGAAAAGGAGTGCATCAAGGCTGTATATTGTCACCCTGCTTATTTAACTTTGCAGAGTACATCATGAGAAACGCTGGGCTGGAAGAAGCACAAGCTGGAATCAAGATTGCTGGGAGAAATATAAGTAACCTGAGATATGCAGATGACACCACCCTTATGGCAGAAAGTGAAGAGGAACTAAAAAGCCTCTGAAGAAAGTGAAAGTGGAGAGTGAAAAAGTTGGCTTAAAGCTCACCATTCAGAAAATGAAGATCATGGCATCTAGTCTCATCACTTCATGGGAAATAGATTGGGAAACAGTGGAAATAGTGTCAGACTTCATTTTATTGGGCTCCAAAATCACTGCAGATGGTGATTGCAGCCATGAAATTAAAAGACGCTTACTCCTTGGAAGGAAAGTTATGACCAACCTAGACAGCATATTAAAAAGCAGAGACATTACTTTGCCAACAAAAGTCTGTCTAGTCAAGGCTATGGTTTTTCCAGTGGTCATGTATGGATGTGAGGTTTGGACTGTGAAGAAGGCTGAGCGCTGAAGAATTGATGCTTTTGAACTGTGGTGTTGGAGAAGACTCTTGAGAGTCCCTTGGACTGCAAGGAGATCCAACCAGTCCACTCTAAAGGAGATCAGTCCTGGGTGTTTTTTGGAAGGAATAATGCTAAAGCTGAAACTCCAATACTTTGGCCACCTCATGCGAAGAGTTGACTCATTGGAAAAGACTCTGATGCTGGGAGGGATTGGGGGCAGGAGAAGGGGACCACAGAGGATGAGATGGCTGGATGGCATCACCGACTCAGTGGGTGTGAGTCTGAGTAAACTCTGGGAGTTGGTGATGGACAGGGAGGCCTGGCGTGCTGCGATTCATGGGGTCGCAAAGAGTCGGACACGACTGAGCGACTGAACTGAACTGAACTTGAGTTGAAGGGATTGGAAATCTATGACTGTTACTAGTACTGGATCTCACATATCAAGGAATACTGATCTAAAGTCTTCATAAAAGAGGTGGTATTGAATTGTATCTTGAGGAATACAAGACTAGACATAAAGGAGTTTGGGAAGAGATAAGTCAAACTGAGTGCTGAGAATTGATGCTTTCTAACTGTGGTGCTGGAGAAGACTCTTGAGAGTCCCTTGGACTGTAGGGCAATCAAACTAGTCAATCCTAAAGGAAATCAACCCTGAATATTTACTGGGATAGCTGATGCTAAAGCTGAAGCGACAATATCTTGGCCACCTGATACAAAGAGCTGACTCACTGGAAAATACTCTGATACTGGAAAAGATAGCAGGCAAAAGGAAAAGAGGGTGACAGAGGATGAGATGGTTAGATGGCATCACCATCTCAGTGGACATGAATCTGAACAAACTCTAGGAGACAGTGAAGGACAGGGAGGCCTAGTGTGCTGCAGTACATGAGGTCTCAAAAAGTCAGACATGAGTTAGTGGCTGAGTAACAACAATTACAATGAGGAGTTAAATCAAATGTTTCCCAAAGTATGTTATTTAAAATATTCAGTCTCAGAAATATTAGTAACTTTTACCTGCGTGGGAAAAAAAAAATGTTTCCATGTTCAATTAAATTTGAAAATGTGGAATACTAAAGAAAATAAGCCATGTTTTCCATTGACTGATTCCTTCAAGTCATTGATCTGCTAAGGAATATTGTAAATTTACTAAGGAGGACCCCACAGGCAGTCCTTCTTGGATGGATTTAATCACCTATTTGTCACCAAACAAATGAGCAGCTGTGCTACACAGATAAACACAAGATAGAGACATGGAGAAGGAGAGGAGGGCGGCAGAGGACGAAATGGTTAGATAACATCACTGACTCAACATACATGAATTTGAACAAATTCCAAGAGGTAGTGGAGGACAGGGAAGCCTGGTGTGCTGCAGCTCATGAGGTTGCAGAGTCAGACACAACTTAGCAACTAAACAATAAACAGTGTGAGACACTGAAGGAGAAAAACGTGATCAAACTGATGATTAAAGAAGATTAATCTAGTGCCGGGCTAGTTGGATGAGAAAAGTGTCCAATACCAAGAGTGCCACAATTGAACAGGTGTGAAATAGTAGGAATTTGAATTAAAGCCTTGCATTCGGACAAGCAAGGTAGACATGGAGAGGAAAGACACATAAAAGAACTGAATAAATCTGGTAAGTGACTGGGTTCAGGGGGAGAAAGCCAACAGAATGAAAGCTAATTCCACAATTTCAAGCCTGGGTGGCTGTAAGAATGGTGGCGCCATTGACAGAAAGAGGGAAGGGAGCCAGGAAACACACTGAGTTCTGTGTGTGACGCGAGAGCACAGCATGAACGGCTGTGTTTCCCAGACTCACACGACTGTGAAAGGTCTCATGAGGCTTCAAGTTCACGTTCCTGTAGGCTACTCAGCCTACAGCTTACCTATCTCGGATGATGAAGAACTGTTTCATAGAATGATGTAAGGAAGGGGATTATAAAATGTTTTTCAGGGTAAGACTCTGCTGTATCCTCCAGACTAACATCATTCTCTCCAGTTAGTCGAGAGCTTCTGTGTGCTGCTTGCAGTCACCTCCACCTTATTCCAGGTACAGAATCAGTTGTTGCTTTTCACAGGCAAACTTTTGTCTGAAACTGAAGGCGTCCCTGGTGACTCAGTGGTAAAGAATCAACCGGCAATGCAGGAGCCACCAGAGATGTGGGTTCGATCCCTGGGTCAGGAAGATCCCCTGGAGAAGGAAATGGCACCCCACTCCAGTATTCTTGCCTGGAGAATCCCATGGACAGAGGAGCCTGGAGGGCTACAGTCTATGGGGTTGCCAAGTCACACATGACTGACGTGACTTAGCACACACTTATGAAGGTCATTATAGGCTAATTTTTCAATCTTTTCCCTCTGTATGAAATCATGGAATTTCTTAAATCTTTTATAAGTTGACATTTATAGTTGTAGTGATTAAAAACTTAGTCATATGTAGGTCATATTTATTGGATAATATACTAAATACATTAATAAATGGAAATCTGTGGAAAAAGAACACTGCTCGTGGGAGCATTCTTGGTTTGAGAAATTCATCCCATTTCTTTAGAGTTTTACAAACTATGATCTCGACTCTTTGTCAGTGGGGATCTAGAGTCTGAAGGATTCTGGACCTAGAATAGTAGCAGCTACATTCTTTATAAGATATAGTAACCACAGAGATTGAATATACTTCATTATATAATCTTCTGGGCTCAACATAAAGTAATGCCTGCAAAAGTGATTATACAGTCAATTCATTTAAAAAACAGTCTGTGTGTTATTAAGTAGTAACCACATGATATACGAATGATGTTAAGAATAAAGTATTTGCCTAAATCTCCTATGTATACTTCTAAGGTTATGCTGTGGTAATGAATGGCCTTGATAATATGTTTACCAGGCTGGACCATTCACAAATCTGAGCTGACACCAGTCACTGCCTCTGCATCACCAAAGGTGATGCGGCGATCAAGCAGCAAAGACAGGACAAGATTTCCTAACTACTCGGTAGTATTCAGACTTTCAAATAAATCAACTACATGAAATATACATATAATTGTGAGTAATCTGAAAAAATTAACATGCCCTTTTTATTGAAGGGGAGGAGGCTGTCTTTCTAGTTTCCTTGATGATAGGGTATTTAAATGCAGATGCTTCAATCAAAACAAAATCGGATGACTATTGTTCTTCTAAAACTCTTTTCCACCCTGCCGTCTTCTCCCTTTTCCCAGCTCTTCAGGTCTGTGTTCTTCCAACATTCACAAGTTGGAGACCTTACACGTTGCATTTTCTGGACTCTCTCCCTTCCCTCTTCCCCACTGCAACAAGAACACTCAGCTCAAAGTAGTGGCTCAGTTTTGTATAAAACCATGAAAGAGAGCCCAGCTAAATGCAGCTAGAGGGCTGGCATCTATCCACTAGATTGCAAGGACCAGAGCCTTCGGAGTCCAAGCAAGCAGCAACTTCAACTCTCCAGCATTTCTCCACATGGAGGGGCTTCCCTGCTTAACTAGGCTTTTAACCTGGCATCTGATGTTTCCTCCGCTCCTCTTTTGGCCTGAGGCTCAGACCTAAAGTCCCTGAATTCATCATCTGAGGCGCCAGACTTCTGTCCAATGCCCCCACAACCTCTTTTCTTTCAAGGTAAATCTACATCCCCTAGCCCTTTTAAAAACTCACATGGATTTAAAGTTTTCACATCCCTGAATTAAAAATACCAGTCTGTTCTAAAAGTTGCTGTGGTAAAACCTACCACATACACTCCTATGGGCCATATTCTATATTTCAGTTAACCTGCGTTACTATATGTCCAAGACGGTGGAGTAGAAGGACGTGCGTGCCAGCAGTCTCTGCCATCAGGAAGCGCCATAAGCTGCTTACTCTTATCCATCAGTGGACACACAGAATGAAAACCACAATCACAGAAAACTAACCAATCTGACCACATGGGGCACAGCTTTGTGTAAGTCAATGAAACTATGAGCCATGCCATGTGGAGCCACCCAAGACGGACAGGTCATGGTGGAGAGGTCTGATAGAATGTGGTCCACTGGAGAAGGGGATGGCAAACCACTTCAGTATTCTTGCCTTGAGAACCCCATGAACAGTATGAAAAGGCAGAAAGATAGGACACTGAAAGATGAACTCCCCAGGTCGGTAGGTGCCCAATATGCTACTGGAGATCAGTGGAGAAATAACTCCAGAAAGAATGAAGAGACGGAGCCATAGCAAAAACAACAGCCAGTCATGGATGTGACTGGTGATGGAAGCAAGGTCAGATGCTGTAAAGAACAATATTACATAGGAACCTGGAAGGTTAGGTCCAAGAATCAAGGCAAATTGGAAGTGGTCAAACAGGAGATGGCAGGAGTGAATATCAACATTTTAGGAATCAGTAAACTAAGATGGACTGAAGTGGGTGAATTTAACTCAGGTGATCATTATATCTCCTACTGTGGGCAAGAATCTCTTAGAAGAAATGGAGTAGCCCTCATAGTCAACAGAAGAGTCCTAAATACAGTACTTGGATGCAATCTCAAAAATGACAGAATGATCTCTGTTCGTCTCCAAGGCAAACCATTCAATATCACAGTTATCCAAGTCTATGCCCCAGCCAGTGATGCTGAAGAAGCTGAACAGTTCTATGAAGACCTACAAGACCTTCTAGAACT
Organism: Oryx dammah; assembly: GCF_014754425.2. NCBI lineage: Eukaryota > Metazoa > Chordata > Mammalia > Artiodactyla > Bovidae > Oryx > Oryx dammah. The sequence continues at coordinate 3,563,602 of NW_024070192.1, read as the reverse complement.
AACACCCAAAAAAGATGTCCTTTTCATTATAGGGGACTGGAATGCAAAAGTAGGAAGTCAAAAGATACCTGGAGTGACAGGCAAATTTGACCTTGGAATACAAAACGGAACAGATAAAAGGCAAACAGAGTTTTGCCAAGAGAACGCACTGGTCATAGCAAGCACCCTCTTCCAACAACACAAGAGAAGACTCTACACATGGACATCACCAGATGGTCAATACCAAAATCAGACTGATTATTATTCTTTGCAGCCAAAGATGGAGAAGCTCTATACAGTCAGCAAAAAGAAAACCAGGAGCTGACTGTGGCTCAGATCATGAACTCCTTATTGCCAAATTCAGACTTAAATTGAAGAAAGTAGGGGAAACCACTATACCATTCAGGTATGACCTAAATCAAATCCCTTATGATTATACAGTGGAAGTGAGAAATAGATTCAAGGGACTAGATCTGATAGACAGAGTGCCTGATGAACTATGGAAAGAGGTTCATGACATTGCACAGGAAGCAGTGATCAAGACCATCCCCAAGAAAAAGAAATGCAAAAAGGCAAAATGGTTGTCTGAGGAGGTGTTACAAACAGCTGAGAAGAGAAGCAAAAGGCAAAGGAGAAAAGGAAAGATATAAGCATCTGAATGCAGAGTTCCAAAGAATAGCAAGGAGAGATAAGAAAGCCTTCCTTAGTGATCAGTGCAAATAAACAGAAAACAAGCAAATGGGAAAGACTAGAGATCTCTTCAAGAAAATTAGAGATACCAAGGGAACATTTCATGCAAAAATGGGCACAATAAAGGATAGACATTGTATGGACCTAATAGAAGCAGAAGATATTAAGAAGAGGTGGCAAAAATACACAGGAGAATTGTACAAAAAAGATCTTCATGACCCAGATAATCACGATGGTGTGATCACTCGCCTAGAGCCAGATATCCTAGAATGTGAAGTCAAGAGGGCCTTAGGAAGCATCACTACAAACAAAGCTAGTGGAGGTGATGGAATTCCAGTTGAGCTGTTTCAAATCCTGAAAGATGATGCTGTGAAAGTGCTGTACTCAACATGCCAGCAAATTTGGAAAACTCAGCAGTGGCCACAGGACTGGAGAAGGTCAGTTTTCATTCCAATCCCCAAAAAAGGCAGTGCCAAAGAATGTTCCACCTACCACATAACTGCACTCATCTCACATGATAGCAAAGTAATGCTCAAAATTCTCCAAGCCAGGCTTCAGCAATATGTGAACCATGAACTTCCAGATGTTCAAACTGGATTTAGAAAAGGCAGAGGAACCAGAGATCAAATCCATTTGATCATCAAAAGAGCAAGAGAGCCCCAGAAAGACATCTACTTCTTTATTGACTACACCAAAGTCTTTGACTGTGTGGATCACAATAAACTGTGGAAAATTCTGAAATAGATGGGGAATACCAGACCACCTGACCTGCCTCCTGAGAAATCTTTATACAGATCAAGAAGCAACAGTTAGAACTAGACATGGAACAGCAGATTGGTTCCAAATTGGGAAAGGAGTACCTCAAGGCTGTATATTGTCACCCTACTTATTTAACTTCTATGCAGAGTACATCATGAGAAATGCTGGGCTGGAAGAAGCCCAAGCTGGAATCAAGATTGTCGGGAGAAATATCAAAAACCTCAGATATGCAGATGATACCACCCTTATGGCAGAAAGCAAAGAAGAACTAAAGAGCCTCTTGATGACAGTGAAAGAGGAGAGTGAAAAAGTTGGCTTAAAGCTCAACATTCAGAAAACTAAGATCATGACATCTGGTCCCATTACTTCATGGCAAATAGATGGGGAAACAATGAGAGATTTTATTTTGGAGTCTCAAAAATCACTGCAGATGGTGATTGCAACCATGAAATTAAAAGATGCTTGCTCCTTGGAAGAAAAGCTATGCCCAACCTAGACGGCATATTAAAAAGCAGAGACACTACTTTGCCAACAAAGGTCCGTCTAGTCAAAGCTGTGGTTTTTCCAGTGGTCTTGCATGGATGTGAAAGTTGGACAATAAAGAAGGCTGAGCACCAAAGAATTGATGCTTTTGAACTGTGGGGTTGGAGAAGACTCTTGAGAGTCCCTTGGACTGGAAGGAGATCCAACCAGTCCATCCTAAAAGAAATCAGTCATGAGTATTCATTGGAAAGACTGATGCTAAAGCTGAAGCTCCAATATTTTGGCCACCTTCTGTGAAGAACTGACTCATTAGAAAAGACCCTGATGCTGGGAAAGATTGGGGGCAGGAGGAGAAGGGGACGACAGAGGATGAGATGGTTGGATGGCATCACCGACTCAATGGATGTGAGTTTGAGTGAACTCCGGGAGTTAGTGATGGACAGGGAGGCCTGGCATGCTGCAATTCATGGGGTCACAAAGAGTCGGACATGACTGAGAGACTGAACTGAACTGAACCTACATTACTGAGCCCCCCACCCCCACATGAACCCAGTCAAGTTCAGAATTAAGCTACCTGGATCTGTCTGCGTGTATCTTAGCTCTTCCCCTATCAAAGAAAAGGCAGCACCTGAAGGCTGAATTCCACTGTAATCCTCCACAGTGGTACTTCTGTTTTAAGGAACAATGTACATTCGTGGCAAAGAAAATATCAGAGGAAAAAGCACCCTCAAACTCTGGTTCTCTGCAGTGTTCAGACTTGCGACTTTGTTCCCAAGGTTTTGATTTTCCAATCAGACCTTCCTTTATAGTCTGAGTACCATGCAAAGGTATTCTGGAGAATGGCAGGGAAGTGAGCAAAGCCAGAATAAGTCACTTCAAAAGATCTGCAGGGGTAAATGACAGAGAAAGCTGAAAGCTGCAGAGTACATGCAATCACCGGGAGAGTGTCTGGCAGGTTGCCATCCTGGTGGGAGAGCGAGAAACAGCCCCCGGCAGGTCTGCCCTGCAGAGTCTAGGTGGGCCACCTGGGCTCTGGGTCCAGATGATAACATACTGCCTTTGAAAGTCGACTGGACAAAGCCTGTGCCCCCTGTTCACTGCAGAATGATCTTTAGCCCAGCAGTTCCCTACAGTGTGAAAGTCACATGTTTATGGACACACACATGCACCTGTACTCACACACACACTGTGAATTATAGGGTGATGTTGCACATAAATCCTCGCTGATTAAGTACAGAAAATGCTGTGATTAAGACACAGAAAATCCACTAAGCTGAGCTCAGAAGAGGAGCAAAACCTTTGGGAACTCTGATGCATTTTATTTTTTTCCCCTTTAACTTGTTCTGTATCCCTACCCTCTCCATTTTTCTCCGTATTCCTGCAGTTTAAATGAGAAGCTTTCTCTCTCTCTCTCTCTATGTATGTGTGTGTGTGTATAAATAAGAGGGGCATATGTTTAAGAAAAAGGAAGTTTGCTGTCAAGAACCATCAAGATGTGTATAATCCCTAGGCCAGTCTTTGCATAACCTTATTCTTATGCCCAGAAACATATAAAAGAACAGAAACTTCTAGGAGAGTGCAGTCTGGGGGAAATAAATGAAGCAGAGTGCTCCCTGGGGTTTCGCAGAGAGGTGGCAAGAAGGGATGAGAGTAGGTTTGCTTCCGAGAGTGTACCAGGAGAGAGTGGATGGAGTTTTGAGTTCTGGGAAAATGTGAAGAAAGACTGCGTTTCCCCTACGCCATCTTCCTCTCTTATTTGTCTTTTTCCATTGCATTGGGTTGGGGGGACACCAGGTAACTAATGGTATCGATGCTATCTTCTGGAAAGTTGTTGCTCAGAAAAAATATTTTTATGACATTTATCCAAGAAAAAAGACGACGATCAGCACACAGTCGAAGCTGAACCTGAAATAAGTGATTAATTTTTTTAACTGAAAAAATCAGGTTAATTCATGTTGTAAAAACATACTTGTATTTTTAAGCATCAAGGATGGTCTTCATTTTTAACTTTGAGTGATAGGTGAATTATAGACGATAAAGTGTTACTGGAAAATAGTATAGAAAACTAACTTTTTTTTTTTTTTACAAAGTAAATCCTGTTTCTCCATTAGCTCGCACAATTATTTATGACCTGGTTTATCTTTAGTGGGTTTTATCATTATTTATGGGCTTCCCGGGTGGTACAGTGGTAAAGAATCTGCCTGTCAACCCAAGAGATGCAGGTTCGATCCGTGGGTCAGGAAGATTCTCTGGAGAAAGAAGTGACAGCTCACTCCAGTCTTCTTGCCTGGGAAATCTCATGGACAGAGGAGCCTGGCGGGCTACAGTCCACAGGGTCAGAAAGAGTCCAACATGGCTGGGCAACTAAGCACACAGATCATCATTGGTCTCCATTCAGAGCATTGGCCACTGACAGCCTCACAGTGAAACATCTCTTTCTACACATTCTATGCCAAGTCAGTCTAGAAACCAACCTTACATATACTTAAAAAAAAAAAAAAAAGACACACACACACTTGGAATTCAGGAAAATATTTGGCTAAAAAAGACACTTTGAGGTGGAAAAGTATTTGGTTAACATGCTTGCAATTTAGAGTTTAGCATGCTCTCAATTACATACTTGAGCATTTCCTCTAAAATACCTTCCTGAAGGTTTTATATTAAAATCTGATGAGCATTTCTTTGACCTTGACTCTCCATCTTCCAAACCCAGGACTGAAGCAATAACAAGGAAAGGGCTTCTGGATCACAAAAAGGAGTTCTGTTGTAGTAGTTTTAAAAGTTTCTTTTCTTTTTCTTTTATCTGTTCTTTCAGCTCGGACTTCTTTGTTAAATTTTGTTTGTTTTAGATCATGAATTCTGTGTGTGTATACATGTCTGTATATGTGTGTGTGTGTGTGTATTTATCATTATCATCATTGCCAGCATCTGAGGAACTGTTTGGTGTGGACCTGTAACTGAGACATGCCTTTTAGCAGATACATGCCCTGGTGGTCTTGTTTTGGTATTCATAAATATTACAGCCAGACTTTTAATGGAGGTTCTAAACGAAAATAGAACTCAACTGCTAAAATTTAATTTTCTGTGTAAAATAAAAGAAGTAGCAAAAGACTAAAACACGGGCTGGGCTTGGGGTTCTTTGGGGAGCTCCCACGGCTGTATATCACCCTGTGTGGCTTTCATTTTCTTGGTGCAAATTGATTTAATGGGCAACATTATTAGATTAATCAAGTCCCAATGGAGATGTGATCTTGCCAGAGAGATTTTGCTTAACTCTGCTCCTCTCCTCTCTGACCTAAGGAGTCATTTTTTGATCATTAAGAGGAAAACAGGGAAAAAAGCGAGGGTATCTCCAGCAACAACCCCTGTTCTTAGGAATGAAGCATTTTCCTCCGCCCTGGCCTACAAAATAATGAAAACTTTGAAAAACCATGCCTCATGAGCTCAAGTAAGAATTCATTGCTTCCTTTTGTTTTCTTGATTGGATTTGATTTCTGTATATTCTATAATAATACAGTTTGGAAATCTTGCCTGCTTTCACGCTCAGTAACTTTAACAATCAATTCCTCTTTAAGTTTGGCCTAGGAAGCATCTGTATATCCAAATGGGCTTATCTGTGTGTGTGTGTGTGTGTTTATAATGGGCTTCCCAGGCGGCACTAGTGGTGAAGAACCCGCCCACCAACCTGCGGGAGACACAGGAAGCACAGGGTCGATCCCTGGGTTAGAAAGATCTCCTGGAGAAGGCAATGGCAACCTGCTCCGGTGTTCCTGCCTGGAAAAGTTGCTGGACGGCAGAGCCTGGCAGACTCCACGCTCCATGGGGTCACAAAGAGTCAGATATGACTGAGCAGCTGCACACTGAAAAGAACATCCCTGTAAGATTAGTGTTATCTTCAAATATTATTTTGTTGATTTTTTTCAGGGTCCCGCCTTTTTTTAATGCATATTTAAACACATTTTTATATTGTAGGTTGTCTTAAACTTATTCTGCATGCAGATTACCTGCATAATTTCAACAAATAACAAGTATTCATCTACTCTAACAATACAATGGCAATGTATATTTAGTAGATAAAATTTGGAATTATGGAAAATTATACAAAAAACATTAAAGTGAAAGTGAAGTCGCTCAGTCATGTCCAACTCTTTGCAACCCCATGGACTTTAGCCGATCAGGCTCCTCTGTCCATGTGATTTTTCAGGCAAGAGTACCGGAGTGGGTTGCCATTTCCTTCTCCAGGGGATCTTCCCAACCCAGGGATTGAACCCTGGTCTTCTGCACTGTAGGCAGACGGTTTACCCTCTGAGCTACCAGGGAAGCCCTTAAAAGACATTAAAGGTCACGTATAATTCTCTTGCTCAGTAACAGCTATTTGAAGGTCAGAATGTAGCACAGTGCTGAAAAGCTGAAGGCTTTCCCTCTGTCTCTTACCCAGAAAGAAGCTATTTCTCACTCCTTTATTTTTCAGGGTACAGGCTCAGCATTTCGAGTGCTCGCTCAGAGGTCCATGTTCCCCAGTGATCTTTTGAAAGAGCTACTGAAGTGGCTTTGGACAGGAGGAACAAGGACATATCTCTTCTGGATATCTCTGGCTTCTTATCCTCATCCTTACTAGGTAGATACAGATTTAGTAACCCATTTCCTAGACTCCAAACGTCACCATGCATTTTAGTGCTGTGCTGTAAAATGTTGATAGAACAGCATCATCCCGATGTGCTTACTACAGGAAGAGGTATCAGACAACCATCTGTGATCAAGGCTCTGATAGAGCGGAGACAACAGGCAGAGAAGTGCATGGGAGATGCCTTCAGATGTCAAAGGCTGCTTCACAGTCATGGGGGATGCTTAGGCCGCTTGTTGACTGGTGCTGTATTAGCATCATCCAGGGGCATGCAGTGTGGTAACCGATGCTGCAAACGTGCGAGGCCAGCCTACTAGAAGCTTCTTTGTTGTTCCTGCCAAGTCTGGCATGATGGTCTTGATTGGGTGGCCCTCCTGGATAGGTTTTTCTCCAGGTGGTAAGCCAAGCAGCCCAAACCCCTCCATGATGAGAGAGGCCAGCTTCTCGGAGTGTGAGGGCTTCCGCCGGGTCTTCTGTACCTAACAGTCACCTATAGTGATCGTGGAAGATGATAAGAGAGGCTTAGTAGGGCCAGTCTTGAGAGTGGTGTTCTTCTGTTCTAAGGATCTGGCTTAGCTGGGGACCCATCAAACAAAGACAGTGAGGTGCTATACATTAGCCGAATCTCTGCTGTAGAGGTGGAGTTTTCTCCGTAAGCAAAGACCATGTAGAATTATATCTTTCAATCTAATTTTCTATTTAAGGAGTAAGAACCTAGGATCAAGATGGAAACAGAGTTGGGGATGCCTCTATAGTGAATTTATGCATACTTGACATTTTTATGGTTTGGGTTTGGTTTTTTCTTCATATATTTATCTGTCTGGAATTCTTTTTTTTTTTTTTTTCTTTAATGATTTTCCTTTCTGGAAAAGAGTTTGAGGTCACATTCTCAGAACCAAATATGTGTGTGCCTTTTCTATGTGATCCCATGTTTCTGGATACTCTGAAATGTATATTGAAAGTCCTAAATAGATACTGAAATATAATATTAAAATATTTATATTGAACAATATGTTTGTATTAGGTAGAATATGAAGTTGGTTTTCTCTAATAGGCAAAGGATTAACCAACCTATTGATTATGTTTCTAGGAGAACATAGAGTAATGGAAATGAAAGAAAGACCAAAAAAAAAAAAAATGTTACATCTGTGAATAATTTATGGGAGTTTAAAGAAGCATTAGAAGCTGTCTACCCATTAACAGACTTTTATTTCAGATGATCCTCTTTTATTCCAAATTTCAATGAATTCAATAAAGACTTTGGGATAGCATTAAGATTTGCAATTATCAAGAGTTCACAGGTGAAGCCTGCTTCTCACTTTCAAATGTGCTTGTTCCTTGCAAATATTGCAAAACAGGCATATTTAATAGGAGTCTGTATATAATCTTTTTTTTTTTTTCTTTTCCTGGGTTATTGAGCCTGTAATCCATGATCTCAGGAACAAGTGAAAAATCTAGCTGCCTGTTTTCTGGCCTTTTGGGTTAAAATCAAGGTCTCTAACACTGCTTTCCCGAAGGGTGGTGTTATGTTATTTTTTTTGAGGTGAGGCCGGGGAAGAGGTGGCGGCCAGTTAATATTTCAGAAAGGTAGCAATTACCTGATAACAGAAAGAGGGACGGACTGTGTGCCGTTACCGCTCGTTTCAGAGATGCCAGATCAGCTGAGGACACCACCGTCATTACGGCTTCAATCGGCCGAGGTCGCCTTGGTTCATGTGCTTTATACATTGGTAGCCTTCTCCTTATTACTTGCCAAACAAACCTTTTTATTTTTGCACACGTTTATGTTGATTTTGTGGTTTCTGAAATTGGATTCTGGCTCCTGGAGACCCGAGTTTCCACAGCAACTGGAGGCCTTATCGGCTACTGCTTCTTGGCAGGCAGACAACTAGGTCTTTCAGTTTACTTTGGGTCTTTTTTTTCTTTCCTTTAAAAAAAAACGTTTTCTTCTCCCCTCTTTCTCCTGCACCCTGTCATTTAGGCATCCCATAATTAATTGCGCACATCCTGTGCTACGTGCAATTGCCCAGCTTTGAAGTCCCAATAGATCATTTTATAGGGCAATGGGTGCCATTTTAAAAGAGAGAAATTAATGAAGACTTGGCGCCAGGGCAGAGCTGGGGTGATTTCAGCAGATCCTTCTCCAGGTATGATAAAGAAACCCGGGCACCTTGTGTTTCTTTTTCCGCATTTCCTTTCCAAACTGGCCGTTTCAATATATAGGAAAGACCTCAAGACTGAGTTTGTTATTTTTCTCTCTGGAGCTAATTCCTTTTACAAAACCAGCAAGAATTGCCTCATTTGGTGCTGAGATGAAGGTTGCTTTTTTTTTTTTCCCCCTTTCAAATTGAAAAAAAAAAAGAAGTCTGATTTAGCATCATGTCATTTGGAGGCTGCTCCTGGTCCAACAGGAGCGGAAAAAACAACAAATAAGAAAAAAATATACTGACCCCTGATTTAGACGCCGTTGAGGGTCAGCAACAATAAATGAGCTCATTGCCTTCTTGATGTTTAACAAAATAATAAATGGAATCATTTACTTCAGCTAAAAGACCACATTTGTTGGAATAAGAACCCAGAGTCTTTATGCAAAGGATACACTCACTTTGGAAAGCAGAAATATGTAGATAATAGACAAGGTTTTACAGAGTTTAATTGGTTTTCACCTTGATTTATAGAAAGTATATGAACATATGGGGCTTCCCAGTGGGGCTAGTGATAAAGTCTGCCTGCCTGTACAAGGACATAAAAGACACGAATTTGATCCCTGGATCGGGAAGATCCCTGGAGGAGGGCATGGCCACCCACTCCAGGATTCTTGCCTGGAGAACCCCATGGACAGAGGAGCCTGGCGGGCTACAGTCTGTAGGGCCGCAGAGAGTCAGGCATGACTGAAGTTACTTAGCAGTACACACATATGAATATATCTCTTTGGCAGTTTTGGTCTCTTCTTTGAGAAGACACAGCCAGTGATTTCTCTTGGAAAAAAGTGAGCCCCATTTTCTTCACAAAGTAAACGCTGCCTGGCTCTTCTGTGTTACAGATAAAAGTCAGTGTTGATGGAATGGGCTCTTCAGCTGTTCTGTGTCTTCATTCCCATCTGCTTCTGTTGGCATCTTTGAAGTTTTTCGCTTTCACTATTTCATGGTGCGTCCCATGTCCTCATATCCTCCCACAAGAGTGAGTCTATAGGAGGAATATCTCCATTAGCTGACATTCTCCTCTTTCAGATCTATTTGCCTAAGGTTGCATTGCCTTAGGGCATGTATGCTTCCTGCCAAAGCAAATAGGAGAAATACATCCTCATTTTATTAGAGTTTGGCTTTAGATCTTATGACTTAGACTTGAGATCAGACCTTAAAAAAAAGAAAAAAGACCTTTATGGCTGATCTATCTAAAGAACCACACTTTCAGTCTACCCCCCACCCCCCCATCTATTCATATAATCTGCTTTATTATGTTTATATCATTTTAGTCTTTTATTTATGTACTTGTACAATGATTTTTTTAAATTGGATAGCTGATTTTTTTCCTTTAGTACGTCTGTGAAATAGAGGGTAATTCATTGATTATATTATTTAAGGAATATTCAGAGTCCTAATTGTATATATGGCAGTGCAAGAGGTCCCTGGAGTGTGGTGATGAATAAAATGACTGTAACCTCTTACCATCAAATTGTCCATTTTCAAAGATGGAAAACTCTGGAAGAGTTTGTGAAGGTAATCCAGAATGTGACTGAGGCAATGGTAATATGGTTTAGTAAGTCCTGGGGCGTAGGCGCGTCCCAGGTGGTGCAGTGGTAAAGAATCTCCCTGCCAACGCAGGAGATGCAAGACAGGGCTTCGATCCCTGGATGTGGAAGATCCCCCGGGGTGGGAAATGGCAACGCATACCAGCATTCTTGCCTAGACAATCCCATGGACAGAGGAGCCTGGGTGGCTACATCCATGGGGTCGCAGAGAGTTGGACACGGCTGAGCACACACACACACGTACGTGCCCAGTGTCTGCAAAGTGTTAAGGGGTTCTGCAGTCCTTGAGGATCAGTAAAAGCTTAAAGGAGAATCTGATATCTAAGCAGAAACATGAAACGCAAATAACATTTCCTCAGATAGGATTTGGGGAAAGACTCTCAGATAGAGGGAATAACAGTTCTAAAGCCTCAGACCTAAACGGTCTCCTGGGACCCGTTCAGTCAGTTTCCAATGGCTGTCACGGAGTGTAGGAAAAAATGATAATAAATTTGACAATGAACCCAGTAGTGGAATGTCCTTTGATGCCAAGCTAAGGGGGCCAGACCCAGTGAATCTGTTAAGTAGGGGAAAGACATGATCAGATTTTATCAGATTTTTCTTTTGTAGATTAATCAACAAAGACTGATTTGAAGGAAGAAGATTCTAGCAGCATGAGAAACAGAGAGGGGTTTTTAGGAAACCCATCCAGGAGAGCCTAGACGGTGATAACAATCAGCTAACGGAGTGGATGTGGGGAAGGAAGGAAGTGTCCACATGTAGGAATGATGAGGAGGCCTCCTGCTTAGATGGGAGGGAACAGGGAGTCTCCTGGCCTAGAGACCTGGTGAGATGGTATCCATTCTCTTTCTATTAAGAGGTTCTTTGAAGAATCATATGAGATGACATATAAAAAATTGTTTTAAATCACACACACTACTAAAACACAAGGGGAAAAAGTTACAGGACATTATAGACAGGGAGACCGTCATGTGGTGAATGAGAGAAAAATATTCTGATGATTAAGAGCTGGCTGGGAAGCAAATGTCACATTTGAAAAGAGTGTTTTGATATGAAAACGTACACGTGGCCTTTCTCAATTGAATACAGATACTTGGCTCCTACATAATGTGCAAGGCAGCTGATTGCATTTGAATCTTCAGCCTTACTCTATCGCTCAGCAGAGGGAGAACCAGGGACAGCAGATTATAGCCTAATGGATAATGTACTTATACAAAGAAGGACATGGATTAGAGTTTGGGTCACTAACTAATTGACTCTTCACACTGAACCCTTGAAAGTGAGAAGGCCCACTAGTTAATAATATTGCCAGACACACTGTGGTACATAATGCCCCTAGTGGGAGTTCTTTGCAGTGTCTCCAGTGAAATACCATTGCTAAGTTGCTTAACGTGCGTGATGGCTAATTCCACATGCCTAGATATTTGGTTAGACACTGTCCCTGGGTGCCTGTCTGCAAGGGTGTTTCCTGATGAGGTGGATGCAGGAGTCAGTAGACCGGGTGGGCAGGCTGCTCTCCTGCTGTGGGTGGGGCTCGTCCAATCCACGCAGTTCTTTTGCTGTGGTCGTTCAGTTGCTTACTTGTGTCCAACTCTTTGTGACCCATGGACTGTGGCATGCCAGGCTTCCCAGGCCTTCACCATCTCTAGGAGTTCGTTCAAACCCATGTCCATTGAGTCCGTGATGATCCAACCATCTCATCCTCTGTCGTCCCCTTCTCCTCCTGCCCTCAATCTTTCCCAGCATCAGCGTCTTTTCCAATGAGTCAGCTCTCCGCTCAGGTGGCCAAAGTATTTGAAACTTCCACTTTAGCATCAGTCCTTCCAATGAGTCTTCAGGGTTGATTTTCTTTATGATTGACTGGTTTGGTCTCCTTGCAATCCAAGAGACTCTCAAGAGTCTTCTTCAGCATCACAATTCAAAAGCATCAGCCTTCTTTATGGTTTAACTCTCACATCCCTGCATGACTACTGGAAAAACTATAGCTTTGACTACGTGTACCTTTGTTGTTATGTTATAAATAGATTAAAAGGCTAAGTAAGAAAGAATCCTCTCTCTTTGCCTGACTGACTTTAAACTGGAATTCTGATCTTCATCTGCCCTTGGACTTGACTTGAACCTAAACAGGAACTTGCACCATCCGTTTACCTATTTCTCAGGACTAGGGACTCAAATAGGAACCATACACTTGGATCTCCTGGGTCCAGAGTTCTCAGCCTCCATAGTCACTCATTCCTCATAGTCAATCTTCTTCTCTGTTGTCTCTGTCTTTCTGAAACACCTTGACCAAGACAGCATCCTACCTGGTGCCTACTAAGCACCCAACAGGGGCCTCCCTGGTGGCTCAGTGGTAAAGAGTCTGCCCATAATGTCAGAGATGGAGGAGAAGCAGATCTGATCCCCGGGTCAGGAAGACCCCTGGAGAAGGACAAGGCAGCCCACTCCAGTGTTCTCGCCTGGAGAATCCCATGGGCAGTGGAGCCTGGTGGGCTGCGGTCCATGGGGTCACAGAGAGTCGGACACGGCTGAAGCAACTGAACATGAACACACGAGTACTCAGTAAGTGTTACGTGAGTCAAAATAACTGCCACAGAATATTGGCATCTCTGTTAGACATAATCCTAAGAGTGGAATCACTGGGTCCTGGTAAGTGTATATTGAAGAAAGTAGGGGAAACACTAGACCATTTAGGTACGGCCTAAATCAAATCCCTTACGATTATACAGTGGTAGTGACACATAGATTCAAGGGATTAGATCTGATAGACAGAGTGGGTGAAGAACTGTGGATGGAGGTTCATGACACTGTACAGGAAGCAGTGATCAAGACCATCCTCAAGAAAAAGAAATGCATAAAGGGCAAAATGGTTGTTTGAGGAAGGTTTACAAATAGCTGAGAAAAGAAGAGAAGCAAAAGGCAGAGGAGAAAAGGAAAGATATACCCATTTGAATGCAGAGTTCCAAAGAATAGCAAGGAGAGATAAGAAAGGCTTCTTCAACAATCAACACAAAGAAATAGAGGAAAACAACAGAATGGGAAAGACTAGAGACCTCATCAAGAAAATTAGCGACACCAAGGGAACATTTCATGCAAAGATGGGCACAGTAAAGGACAGGAATGGTATGGACCTAACAGAAGCAGAAAATATTAAGAAGAGGTGGCAAGAATACACAGAAGAACTGTACAACAAAGATCTTCATGACCCAGATAACCACAATGGTGTGATCACTCACTTAGAGCCAGACATTCTGGAATGTGAAGTCGAGTGGGGCTTAGGAAACATCACTATGAGCAAAGCTAGTGGAGGTGATGGAATTCCAGTTGAGCTATTTCAAGTTCTCAAAGATGATGCTGTGAAAGAGCTGCACTCAATATGCCAACAAATTTGGAAGACTCAACAGGGGCCACAGGACTGGAGAAGGTCAGCTTTCATCCCAATCCCAAAGAAAGGCAATGCCAAAGAATGCTCACACTACCGCACAATTACACTCATCGCACACGCTAGCAAAGTAATGCTCAAAATTATATTAATAACCTCAGATATGCAGATGATACCACTTTTATGGCAGAAAGCAAAGAAGAGCTAAAGAATCTCTTGATGAAAGTGAAAGAGGAGAGTGAAAAAGCTGGCTTAAAACTCAACATTCAGAAAACTAAGATCATGGCACCTAGTCCAATCACTTCATGGCAAATAGATGGGGAAACAATGGAAACAGTGAGAGAATTTATTTTGGAGGGGCTTCAAAATCACTGCATATGGTGACTGCGGCCATGGAATTAAAAGATGCTTGCTCCTTGGAAGAAAAGCTATGACCAACCAAGACAGCATATTAAAAAGCAGAGACACTACTTTGCCAACAAAGGTCCATCTAGTCAAGGCTATGGTTTTTCCAGTAATCATGTATGGATGTGAGTTGGCTATAAAGAAAGCTGAGCACTGAAGAATTGATGCTTTTGAACTTTGGTGTTGGAGAAGACTCTTGAGAGTCCTTTGGACTGAAAGGAGATCCAACCAGGCCATCCTAAAGGAAATCAATACTGAATATCCATTGGAAGGACTGATTCTGAAGCTGAAACTCCAATGCTCTGACCACTTGATGAGAAGAACTGACTCATTTGAAAAGACGCTGATGCTGGGAAAGATTGAACGTGGGAGGAAAAAGGGATGACAGAGGATGAGAGGATTGGATGGCATCACCGACTCAATGGACATGAGTTTGGTTAAACTCCGTGATTTGCTGATGGACAGGGAGACCTAGCATGCTGCAGTCCATGGGGTTGCAAAGAGTCGGACACGACTGAGCCACTAAACTGATCTCATGGCACTAAACAGGAAGCCCAGGTAGATAATTTCTGGGGAAGATGCCAGATGCTCTCTACTTGGGTTTTCCAGGTGGTGCAGTGGTAAAATAAATCTGCCTGCCGATTCAGGAGGTGAAAGAGAGGCAGGTTTGATCCCTGGGTCGGGAAGATCCCCCGGAGAAGGGTGTGGCAGCCCAGCCCAGTATTCTCACCTGGAGAATCCAACGGACAGAGAAGCCTGACAGGCTACAGTCCATAGCAGTCCATACGATCACAAAGAGCCAGACACAACTGCAGTGACTTAGCACGCACACACACCAGATTCATCAGCACATCTGTGTGTGTGTGTGTGTGTATGTGTACATTTATGAACTTTCCAACCACTGAGTAAACTTGCTTTTATTAACTATGGCGTGTGGATGTTTAGCACGTGGCCATATGTTTCTCACCAAATGTAACTTATAATCTGAGCATTATAACTAAACAACACACACCATTGCAATAACTTCTTTGCAGCAACAGTTCATATCCCATTTCTTTCTCAGAGGGTCTGCTTTTATTCCTGTTTCCACCCAAGGATCTCTTGTCTCTGGCAACACCTCTTTTTTTTTTTTTTTAATGAAACCTGGAAATACGGGGTGTTATCCTGAGGCTGAAATATTCGTTATTTTCTTCCATGAAATTTTGATTGGCAACAGCCAGTGACTGTCTCTCCTTTTTAACTCTAACCTTGAGCCAGGATTGAAATAATCATGAATAATTTGCAAATAATTAAATCCTTTAGGTTTTGTTCTTATTCACGGGAGCAGAGTCATTTTGGTCTCCTTATGGATTAGATTATCCATAAAGGTTATGATTTAAGCAGTCTCTTTCTCAAATGTGATCCCTTTGAATGTGTGGGCTGATAGGACTCTGAGCAGCACGGGGTCTGTGTTTTCTCTGTAAATAAAAGCCTACAAAATTTCAACAAGTCAGCCCTTGTTTGCCACACGGAGAGATTGATGACAAACCACGTTATTTTTCCCCTTAATGTAACAGTTCACAATCACACATGTGCTTTCTCAAAACATTGATTTACTTCTGCAAAGCTTATGACACATTAGATGAGTCAGTGATCTCTTTAAAGAGTGAAACTTGCACACAGGAAAGCTCACAGTGTGAAATATTGCTATTTTTGAAATCTTACAGTAGGGAGAATGTTTTCAAAATAAAAATTCAATATGATACTATTTTGTTTCAGTAAAAGCAAAGATAGCATAGATGGTCACCTACTGATATCTACCTGAATATATACCATTCTATCCATAAACCTTTGTACCTCTTCAAAATCACACACAGAGAAAAACAAAAGCAAGGACAGAGAGTTTAAAAGATAAGGGCAAATATGTAGACAGTTATATTCAAAAGAATACACAATCATAAAGTTTAGAATATCAAGTTTGAAAGGGACCTACGTCTCCTCTCCTTCAACAAGGTTTGAATTTATGTTGTGAGACACAAACAGCTATGGATAACATACTCAGCCTTGACAGCCACTCCTGTGTTTATGAAGATGACATGCATTTTTATCAGATCATTAAACCTTTACCCAGCCTGCATATTCACAGACTCAACCAATACTTTCACTGATTGACAAACTATAAACAAAGTACAGTTTTAAAACTGCTGTCTAGGGTCCCTTTGTCTTTTATTTTCTGTGTTTCTGAAATTAAGTTATTGGTCTTGGAAAGTTAGGGAACCAGGGTTCTGATGATATATCTCTGTTAAGAGTCACCTTTGGGGAACTTCCCTGGTGCTTAGGTGGTTTAGACCCTGTACTTCCACTACAGGGGACTTAGATTTGACCCCTGGTTGGGGGACCAGGATCCTACATGCTGTGCGGCACAGTCTAAAAGTAAAAAAAAAAAAAAAAAAAAGTATATAAAATAAAAAGAACTCAATCAAAAGTTTAAAAAAGTAAAAAAAAAAAAGTGTTCCCCCTTTGGAGCAAAATATAGACTTCAAGGTACGTCCTACCCAAAATATATCTTCCTCCTCTCATCCTGCAAAAGTTCCCCAAATTTCTGTTTCTTTTGCCCTGTCCTTTTGAGGTAAGGCTTTGTCACACAAAGCTGAGGAGGAATAGTTGATAAAATCCCTGGTTGGATTGCTTATTCTGATTAGTTAAATTGAAGGAAAAAAGAACACTGCTGTAATATAAAAACTTAGCCCTGGAAAAAGAAACTCTGATTAGGGAACTGATGATTGTGCTGTTGGATAAAGCCTCCAAGTCCAGTAGCTAACGGGGCCAGGATCCATGTGGAACATACTCCAGGGATGCGGAGGCTGACTCTTACTCCACCACTTTGTTTAAGGGACTTGCCACATCCCCAGGTTGGGAGTCCTCGGGCAATGCTGGACCAGTGCCCTGCAGATCCCAAGCGATGACGACTGCAGATACAGACGTAGATACAGCTATAGCGATGGAGCGTGGGGAAGAAGGCGCGGAGGCCCAGGAGTACTGGGCGGGATGAGAAAATGGCGGAGACTGACAGTTTTAGCAATTTCTTTCCAGTAAGGACCCCGTAAGGGATCTAGAAATTTAAAAAATACATTTACATACTTTGTTCACCCTCCCAGTCTATTGGGTAGATAAATGTTAGACCTTTAGTATAAAATACATCATGGTGTCATTGTTAGTAGTCACGTGTGACTGTTCCTTCCAGTGTGTAGACAACCACCCACACACATGCGTCCAAAAGACCTCACTGTGGTGAATGGATGTCAAGCCCTTTAAGGATAACTGCAGTACCCAACTCGCAGTAGCCGCATGAGTTTTGGCAAAAAGACACACTTAGGTTTTACTTCTAAGCCGAGGACTTCTGCAGAAAGACATCACCTATGCTGCTGTGTCCTGCTTTTACCAGGAAGGCTGACCCACACAAAAGTGATGTCAACCTCAGCGTGTATACCCAGCATGTATAGCATTGTCTGAGGATGTTTCAAGGTTGATGCAACTGTTGGGCGTAGGGCAGAGAGGCTACTAGTATCCATGGGTAGAAGCCATGGACTCCACTGAGCATTATGTATGTATTTACTTTTGGCTGCACAGGGTCTCTGTTGCTGCACATGGGCTTTCTCTAGCTGCAGCGAGCAGGGCCTACTCTCTAGCTGTGGTGCACAGGCTTCTCATCGCAGAGCCTTCTCTTGTTGCCAGGCACCGGCTCTAGGGTGCTCAGGCCTCAGTAGTTGCAGCCCCCAGACTCAAGAGCACAGGATCAGTAGTTGGGGCGCCCAGGCTTAGCTGCTCTGTGGCACGTGGAATAGTCCCAGACCAGGGATCGAACCCTGTCTCCTGCATCGGCAGGCCGATTCTTTACCACTGAGTCATCGGGGAAGCCCTCCCCTAAACATTTTTAAGTGTACATGACATCTCCCCAGCAAGGAATGATCAGACCCCAAATGGGAGCAGTTCTGACCTGAGAAGCTTGGTCTGTGAATGTAAATTCCCCAGCACTAGTAAATGGTCTTCAGGAAGGCGTATTAGGAATACAGCCTCATCACGTGTCGTTGGATGTTTGTCATCCTTGTGTATGCACACGCAGTCACTTCAGTCGTGTCCAACTGTTTGTGACCCCCTGGACTACATTCTGCCGGGCTCCTCTGTCCACGGGATTCTCCAGGCAAGAATACTGGAGTGGCTTGCCATTTCCTCCTCCAGGGGATCTTCCCGATGCAGGATCCAACCTGGGCCCCCTGCATCTCCTACACTGCAGGCGATTCTTTCCCGCTGAGCCACCGGGGCAGCCCTTGTCACCCTCATTTACTTCCATTCACGGTGAGCTGTGAATAGCAAGTTGCCAGCTAGACGCTCAATCATGCTTGACTACTTATGACCTTCAGAAACAGCTTTTCTTTTGAATTCTTTCTTAAAGTTATTTTGTCCAGTTGATTGAGAATTTAAGGAATGGATTAACACTGTGTATTCCCAGAGTGTGTATCAGGCCAACAACTCATGTTTGTTATTTTTCCTGAAATGGTTTTGTGACCAATGTTCTCAGATGTTTGAGGCCAATGTTGTAAGCTGAGCGCATGGACCTTTAAAACGAAGTGTGCGTATAATTGAACAGTTTTCAAAACTGAAGCCCTTGATTGCCCATTGAGGCTTAGTCTGGGATCCCACCTGCAAACCGTCTTGTTTTTATGTGAGAGGCTTATACAAAAGATGGGACAGAGTTCCTTCTAAAACTTTCTGAGGAGCTGAAGAAAGGGAAGGTTTGTGCTGCGCTTCTTCTTCTTTTTTTTCTTTCCCTTCTCGTTGTTTCCCTGAAATGAAGGGAGACTAAAGCAATAAAGCCAAAGGCATTTCCTACAGGTAGCCTTAAATCATTCAGCACGGAGGTCTTCAGGGAGCCACCCGGTTCCTCTTTCCTTTCCAGAATGAGCTTTCTGGCTAAACACTCCTCATCCAGCCCACAGTGTCTTCACCTGGCTCTCCAAGGGCAGCTCTGCAGGCTTGTCCCAGCACAACAGCATTCCCACTTCTTCAGAAATGGGTCTTGACCCATGCATCACATCCAAAGACTTTTTCAATTGCTCCCCGGTGGCGGAGGCCGAGGGCTCTGTTTTGCTTGTGATAATGTGCTAATCTCCGGGACCCGACATAAATTCTCTTCTTGCATTGTCATTTGTCAAAGTCGCAATATGGGACTTGGAAAAAAAAAAAGAAGAAAAGGGAGGGGGCGGGGGAGTAATGACAGAAAGAAAACTTGGCCTTGGGTTTGTTTTCCCTCGTGCAAAACTTTCCTCCACTTTCTCCTTAATCTGTAAAACATCTGACGGAGAGGGCCCTGCAAACACAAATAAATAAATACTTCTCCATGACTCTGCCCTTAAGGTTTTCTTGTTGGGTCAACATTTTAGACAGACAGTTAAGGCTAAGAAGTAATGGTAGTTTACACACAAGTCCCAGGGTTGAGGCCTGAAGCTTTGCGAACCTGTCTTCTCCACATTTCCACCACTTGTTCCATGGCAGCAAGCTGAGAGCTATGAGGTCTGCATGCAGCCTTCACCAGCCGCCTGTCCACTGGTCTCACGTCTCGGACAAGGCTCTAACCACTGGTGCTTTTCAAACTGCCCTGGGTTTGCTACAGCGAAGGTGTTCACGACAAAAGTAGGGAACACGGTTCTGAGAAGTGCAAATGTGCAATTTGTGTTGTTGTAAGAGCTTTAGTGGGGAAGCCACCAGCTTCCCTGGTGGCTCAGCAGTAAAGAATCCTCCTACGAAGACTGGAGATGCCAGCTCGATTCCTGGATTGGGAAGAGCCCCTGGAGAAGGAAATGGCAACCCATTCAGTATTCTTGCCTGGAAAGTCTTGTGGACAGAGGGACCTGGCCGCTAGAGTCCAGGGGGTCCCAGAGAGTCAGACACTGAACGACTGAACAAAAAGAGCTTTAGTAAGGCATAATTACCTGCCATGAAATTCACTCGTTGTAAGGGTACAATTCAATGCTTTTAGTACATTTACCAAGGGGCGGAAGCATCACTGCGATCCGATTTGAGAACTTCTCTCATTTGCTTACAATCCCTGGTGCCTGTCTGAAATCATGCCCCCTCCCCAAGGCCAGTCACCAACAACTACTCATCTATTTTCTTTCTGTAGAGTTGTGTTTCTGGATATTTCACAGAAAAGGAATCATACCCTCTATGGTCTTTTGTTCTGACTCCTCGGACTCAGCCTAACGATTTGGGGGTCAGCCTCTGCAGCGGGGACCGGAACTCCATTCCTTTTTTATTAATAGAGAGCACTGTGTTGTAATACCGCATTTGGCTTATCTGTTCATCAGTGGATGGGCATTTGGGATAAAATTGTTTTGGAAAATCAGCAATGGCAGCCGGTCAACATGATATTAAATTAAAGAGCTTGTTTAAAGAAGAGCATGTTAAGCTGCTGAAGCAAAAATTGTTCACCACAGCGGCCAGCAAACCTTACCCCAGATTTTGTCTATGGGTGGAGGCTTCTCAGAATATACATTTCCAAGAAACCGAAAATGCTTATTATAGTCCAGTGTGTAGTGAAAACTAAAGAAGTTGCCAGTCTTAGCTCATGGCAAAGTATCATGGGTACTGCCAATGTCTGGAAATTTCTCGTGACTCATTTTCTCGTACAGCCTATTCAAGACTCTTCTGAGAGTCTAGGGGCACTGAGCAAATAGAAGAACTGGGTTTGAGACTCTGAATCCAGTTTGAAGCCAACCTTATAGAATTTAGTAGTAAATGCTATACTTGCCCTTCCCTGGTGGCTCACACGGTAGAGAATCCACCTGTAGTGTGGGAGACCTTGGTTCGATCCCCAAGTTGGGAAGATCCCCTGGAGGACAGCATGGCAACCCACTCTAGGATTCTTGCCTGGAGAGTCCCCATGGACAGAGGAGCCTGCTGAGCTACAGTCCATGGGGTCACAAAGAGTCAGACATGACTGAGCGACTAAGCTCAGTACAAGGGCTGCACTTAAAACATAATTTTTAGCAAACTTACCGAGTTAGTTCAGTATGTGAGTGACAAAACCAGACGGCAAGTTTGTAGGTTATTCTGACAGCTAGCATTACAGTGATAAAAGCAATTTGCCAAGATCCTCAAGACAGAACCTCCAGTAGGCTAAAAGTGGTCATTGTAGATGCTGACATTTTTGTTGTGAACGTTGCTTCTGTTAATGTGCCAAGGACTCTGCTGGGCGATTTACATCCATTTTCATGCTTCTCATCAAATTACCTCGATTTATGGATGAGAAAACTAAACACGGCTCAGACAGGAGATACGGTGTCAGTTCCCTGCCTGACGTGATGAGTAAGGGGAGGAACTGAAGTTCAAATGTGTATCCGTTGCTCCAAAGATGTGTTGCTTTCCTTTTGCCCCAGAAAGATGAAAAGACTGAAGGAAGACATGTCTAACGTTACAAAACACGCAACAGTGGAGACGATGATTCTTCCAAACTTTGCAAACCGAATAGTCAGCGTTATGTGCTGCATTGGCGCACGAATACCTTTTTATTGGGACGATGATAAGTCTGTATCTACCGGAAGTTGCTTGTGTGTTTCACTTCTTAAACTTACAGAACCAATGGGCTAGCAATCACATCCTTTTCCAGTCTTACTTGATGGCAAGTCTTTGAATGTCAAAGTGACAAGCAGCGGTGGGAGTCCAAGGGAAAAGAGTCAAGCGCAGTTGGCCTATATGCTGCAGAGACAGGAGTGTAAATCCCCCTGAGGCCATGGCCCTTAGAAGCAGGCTTGCTTCAGATGTCCCATGCTCTCGCTAACACATTTGTGAATTCCCACCTCAAGAAATACTGAGATCGTGGGCCTTGATACCTAGAAGTTGCCACTGCAAAGGGAGATTTTTCCAGAATTACCTCTGTTGTCATCTGATAATGGAGTTTTGTAAAGGGTGAAAAAGTAAAAGGAAGTATATCTAATTTGGTCTTTATAAGCTCCATGCATCCTCACCAGGGTTGAATACAGTGTTTTATTAAGAAAGTTTTTTTTTTTACAGTACAGAAATTTACTCCAATCTGGCTAAACATCATTTTTTAATCACAGATCAGATTCGCACTGTATCACTTGAGTGTAAAGTGTCATTGTTTTGCTAAGGAAACCTGTGAGGCTGCTCTGTAAATCCTTTCCTATGTCCTCTCCTTAAGCACTGCTGGAAGCATCACATTACCACGTAGAGAACCCGGTCTGTACAACACAATTTCACTGAAACCATTAAATGGACGATTTTGTAAATCATGCTGGCAACACCGGAGCCTCTGCTAATGAACAAAGGTCAGCACAAAACTTCGAGCTCAGCTAAACCAGGCAATAACCATCTCTCCAGCAGGCTCCGTTGTTACTTTCTGCCATTCGATCTATGGCTGTCTCACACAAAAAATGTGACATTTAATGTTGGTTAGTTCCTCTCTGTTGAGGAAACACAGTTCTATTTTCAAACGCTTAACAACCACAGACACTTTATCATCAGAGCCGAGACCGTGGTACCTTAAATCTCAGCGTGAAATCAAGCCACTGCTTGCTGTGGGTCAGCTTGCCTGCTTCCACTCTTGCCTGTGACATCACTTTTTGGGGGCCAGTGTACCAATTAGACTTCACCTCAGGTAACTCTTCAAAAGAAAAAGCCTAATCATTTTAATGAGATGGGCGACATCTTAGGGGAAAAAAAAATAACAAAATTAAAGTTGATTTTAACCTGCAATGAAAAACAAGCCATGGGCTGTTTCCATGTGCAGTTTTGGACGTGGTACAATGGATGGAGGGAAAACAAGCTGAGCCAGGGGAGGGGAAGGGGAGGAGGGCAGCAGGGAAGTCTGCCTGAGTTGTTTTCAGCCAAAGTCACTTCTAAGTAAAGGCCCATGGAATGAGTTTAGAATTTCATAATACTGCTGACAATTAGCTACACTCGGTGTCAGGCACCAAGAAGTAAAGCTTTAGAAAGAATTCTTGCTTTCTTTCCTTAGCCTGTCTCAAAGGTCAAGTCTTCACGTTGACAATGTTTGAAAGAAAAAGGCACTTCCCATTTCTTTTTTTCTGTCCTAGTAAATAAATAAATCATTTTCTCTGTGGCAAGGAGCCTAAGGAAGGAGACAGAACTCCAGTGTTCAGGTCAGCGATTTTTTATTTTAGTGGTGATTTTTTTTTTAAAAATAACTTTTCTTTCAAAAGAAAGAAATTGAAACAAAGACAGGGTTGGGGAAGGAGGAAGAAAAAGAAGGAAGGAAGAAAGAAAGGAAGAGGGAAAGAGAGAGGGAGAAGAAAGAAAGAAAAGAGAGGGAGGAAGAAAGCCCGAAAAGAGCCCAATGAACCAAATGTGGAAAATGAAACAGCAGCAATACTCTTTCTAAATTCACCATTTTTTCTTTTGTGTATTTGTTGTTGTTTTTCCTCTTTCACTCTGATGCTCTGATGAGGTTTTAATCTGCTTGTTCTACCAGGGGAATTGCTCTTTTTATCTGGACTTTTTGGTCGAACTTTCTGCTGATGGATCAGCGTGTCTTACAATGCTTGCTACGGAAAATGCTCGGCGGCAATAAAGTCTGTTTGCCCTCAGGCCTCCCATAAACTACTCATGGAAGAAGGCTTCTTCCGCACTCGCTTCACAACTCAGAAACTTGGCAACAGAACGGGGAGCCTGTGCGTGCACACGAGCTTTAATGTTTCCTCACCCGCAATCTTACACGTGCGTTTTGAGGGTATCTTTCCTCTGACTCTCATTTCTGGTTCTTCTCTGAAGTTGACTTTCAACTTTCATTTCCTGAACTTCTGACCCCATGGTATAAAAATTGCATTTGCCATAAGGATTCTCCAAACTGACCCTTGGCTTGTTTCACCGAAGGGCATACCTCGCTCTTTCCCTGGGGATTGTGTCCTTTCGGTGTGCAGAAGTATGGGACGATTCTGAGTGCGTCTCTAGAATGCAGCCGGCATCTTCCATGAATGATCAGGAAGCCTTCTGCCTTGGAGGCTGAGGTGATCGTGCATCTACCGGGATGCCTCTCCCTCGGTTTTCTTGTTTCTTGCCATGATTAGCATGGAGACCGCGGGCCCGAGCAGCCCATCTGTTCTTGCTGCTTACTCCTCACTGAAGTCAAGCCTAATGAAGGATGGCTCTCCGAAGGTTCATAAGTTTGATTTGCATAGCCATTCAAACTTTGAATATCCATCAGAGTTTCTCTGGCCTGGAAATCAGGTTAGAGATGCCATGAGGCTATGTCCTCATGGGAGATTTCTCTGAATCAATCTTTCTCTCTCTCTTTTCAGACCAGCTGGAAACAAACTACAAAAAAATGCTCTCTTATTTCTCTTTTCTTTGTTTTATTGGAGCTATCATTCTATAGTGACTATTGTTTAAAATTTTAACTTGATTATAAATGTGTTGCTGCTGCTGTTAGAGGTCTCTAAATGCTGTCAGATATCGACCTTGAGAATCATTTCAGATCTGACTTTTTTTTTTTTTTTTGGTCATTTGTATATCGCGTAAGTCACAGGAAAAGAGATAATTGATGGAAACAAGCAAATCGTCTCTGAACTGAGCATGCACGGACTCTGACTTACATTTATCATAAACTCAAGACAACCAGCCCACGTTTGCATTTACAGGAAAGACACATTATTGTATTTCCAAAGTAAATCACGTCCCTAAGCTTCACCAATGCTTGAATTGCACTTACTAGCATGTTTCTTTGGGTTTTGTACTAAGGTGGTTCTTGCTCTGTCAACTGTCCCAATCCCAATAATCTGCAACATTTCTTTACCAAAATGTATGTCTCCTTTGGGCCTTCCATTTATTATTGTAGTTTTAAGAAATATGTTATTTATATGTATACAAATTTACATATACTGCATGATAAATATTCAGTATGCCTTTTATGCTACCTTAAGGACTTTCCTTGTGGCTCAGCTGGTAAAGAATCCGCCTGCAATGCAGGAGACCTGGGTTCGATTCCTGGGTTGGGAAGATCCCCTAGAGAAGGGAAAGGCTACCCACTCCAGTATTCTGGCCTGGAGAATTCCACAGACTGTATGGCCCATGGGGTCACAAAGAGTCATACGCGACTAAGCAACTTTCATTTTTGATGAAAAGCTGATATTATCAATAAAGATTAAAGTAAATCATTTTTAAACAGATATGCTTATATTCTAAAGTATGACCAACAAGGTAGATTTGAAATCAAAATATTTTATCATACTGCTTTACTTATTTAATTTTACTTAAATCTAGAATAGGTAGAAATATCACTTCTTTATTATTTGCTCTAGTACTAAAATGACATAATGTTTGGGAAATTATTAAGAAATTATATACAACATGAAATTATATTGATATAAATGATTTAAAATTAGTTAAAATGTGATAGGAAAGTATTGGGCTTTACCTTTTTTTGAAATATAAATGCATAAATTTAGGTTATCAACAAAGACCCTTATTCCTAAATAACCAATAAGCTTATGAAATGCACTCAGAAGGCCCAGTCGTGATTGCACTAAGTTTTCAAGACCTTGATTAAGTGTACATTCTGCTCCAGCCTCCATCCCAAGAAGTCAGACCAAAATTACTGCAGGTGCTTTGATGACTGACACATTGGTCTATAAGCATCAGGACTCATTTCCCCTGAGAATCCCAGCCAGCTATTATTTAGAACTGAGATGGGTCATTTGACTTATTTTTCGCTTTTGCTTTCTTATCTTTTAACTGATAAAAAGAACTGGCTGACGGTTTTTCAGAAAAACTCTCCACCCTTAGAGTATTAAATTGGGGAGTGATCCTTCTCCCTAGAGAAGAATCAAGACTACAGGAGCAAACAGAAATGCACCATGGCTCCGCAGAAGTGAAGCTTGAGCATTATCATGTTAGACATTAAATGCCGATACAGCTTCCAAAGGCAATCTCTAATATATATATTTTGATTAAAAATAGTGCTACAATGTCAGTTCTGATATTCTGATTATAGTTAAAATAGATTTCAGTTCAGTTCAGTTCAGTCGCTCAGTCGTGTCTGACTCTTTGTGACCCCATGAATCGCAGCACGCCAGGCCTCCCTGTCCATCACCAACTCCCAGAGTTCACTCAGACTCACGTCCATCGAGTCAGTGATGCCATCCAGCCATCTCATCCTGGGTCGCCCCTTTTCCTCCTGCCCCCAATCCTTCCTAGCATCAAAGTCTTTTCCGATGAGTCAACTCTTCACATGAGGTGGTAGGAGATGAAAAAAAATCCATCAGAAAAACACCCTTTCAATATATAGAAATAATTCAATTTCCCTAAATGAATAAACAAAGAAACAAACAAATGAAGTCTTACATTAAAAAGTCCCTTCTTGTCTTGACTTTAGTTACTCACACCAGATATCACTCCGGCAGAATGGTTTTCAGATCAACTCGTCTTCACATTAAAATAAGGACCTGCCCCTCTGCCTTTGACTGGTGGCCACTCTTGAAGGATGAGTGAGCAAGTCTTAGGATTGCCTGCCTCTTCAGGCCTGAGATGAAAGAAAGGAAGTAGATCCACCAGGCAGTCACCCTGAGGATGTCCTTGTCTGGTTCCAGACAAAAAGCATATATTCTATTTATTTTCTTAAGAGTAATTTACTTAAACAAATTATATAAATGTACCGAATGACATGTTTACATAGTAAATTAAATAATAATAATACTCAAATTCCAAGTTAAGATGCTAATTGCAGCTTTCAAAATATACTTTAAAATAATTATTTTCTCTATCTAGTAATTATTATCAAATTACCTGGTGCATACTCTACCTCATATAACAGAAAAAGTAAAACTTAGAGATGATTAAACAAAGCAAAAAAAAAAAAAAGCTCAGATCCAAACAGCCCTTCAAGTTTACAACACAAAAGCATTTTCATTCTGATAGTTGTCCCTTAAACTGATGCAAATTCAAATGTGGTTTTCATGAGCTCCAGTTTTATTTTTGAATCATCTCCAAGAAAATTATTAACTCTCTTTAAAGTCCTTAATGTAATAGTTTGCATTCACAGTCGTTGCAATTTGGTAAACACTAACTGTGATGTTGGAGAAGACTCTTGAGAGTCCCTTGGACTGCAAGGAGGTCAAACCAGTGCGTCCTAAAGGAAGCCAGTCCTGAATATTCATTAGAAGGCCTGCTACTCAAACTGAAGTTGCAATCCTTTGGCTACCTGATGCAGACCTGACTCATTAGAAAAGCCCCTGATGCTGGGAAAGACTGAGGGCAGGAGGAGAAGGGGATACAGAGGATGAGACGGCTGGATGGCATCACTGACTTGATGGGCAAGCTCTGGGAGTTGGTGATGGACAGGGCGGCCTGGCGTGCTGCAGTCCACGGGGGTCACAAAGAGTTGGACACGACTGAGTGACTGAACAAGAATAGGACTGATAAGCAAGCCACAAACACTGAATTGAAGTAAGAGAATATTTGCATAAAAGCTAGATACAAGGACCTAATGTTTGTATTTAGGCTCCGAAATAACATTGTATCTAGAACAGTCTATCTGTTAAGACCACCCCTGTTCCTTTGAATACTGTGGTCCTGTGGCATTCCTTCTTCTTGCCCTAAAAGACACAGCTCAGGGATCCAGTGTGGCTTCATTGAATGAAAGCTTTCTTTAGAAATAAATTCATAGGATGCATCTGTCCGTGTGTTATTTGCTTATAATCTTTTTTAGTTAGAACTCAAATCGAAGAGAACAATTACCATCTTAATTTATAGTTTTATCAACATATTTCATTCTGAGTGGTAAATAAAAGATACATTTTGTTGACTATGAAAATAATCTCCATGTCCTCGCTGCGTATTTTTTCAGCTCTATGGACACATGTGTCCAGCATTCGTTTTTTGTGTTTGTTTTTTTTTTTTCCCACGTGTCCAGCATTTGAATGGCAGCACTCCACACACAAAATGGCTAAATACCAATTTGCCTTTTTGTCTTGCGTGAAGCCTTGGAGCTTATTTGGTGAGAGAGATAACTGAGCGAGTCTGCCCCACATGGGAAGGAAGAAGCTTCGACACGCTGTCAACGTTCTGACAATGCCCTGGCGACCTGCGAACGGGCCCTAGGAAAAGAGTGAAGACAGAAAAATAGCTCCCCGTGGAAGAAGTTAAGAATTTCTCTAATAACAGAATGAGTGAGCAAATCAAGAGGACCACAGCTCTGCTACTGTTTAAAAGACCCCAGATAACGGTGCAAACATCTCAGGGAAAGAACCATTTACTTTCTCTATTATCCTAGTGGGTGAAAGTTGTATTAATCGTTTGGCGCCGTGAACAAGAGTCCTTTCACACAGCACGATTTTTCCTTATATTTCAATTCTCTCAACCTATTCGAGGCATTTACTGTATTTTTTTTTTTCAGAGAATAAAGTGAAGGAAGAAATGCATCGTCAAATACTTTCTGATAATGATCCTTAGAAAATTCCGACTCAAAAGGAATATCTTCTTTGTTGGGAGTAAATTTTTGAAATGCCACTGACAAGAGGAAGAAGGGGATGTCCACATTACATGTTTGAAAGAAGAAGGAAGAGGTCTTTGATCTTTGAGTTCGGGATACCAGATTCAGCTTATAATTTTATTAAAACCAAAAAGCCATGGAAACCCTAAAGCAGCAATGTTGCCTTGGTTAATGGGTGGTCCCTAAATCAGGGAATTAGCAGACATTTATTAGAGTCCAGGTCAAGCACTAACAAGCTAAACATTTTTAATGAGTTGTTTAATCTATTTAAGCACCATTACTAACAACAGAATAAAAGTGACCTCTTTCAGAGATGGAGGGAAAATAATATAGCAAAATAAACAGCAAATAGAAATATCTTTTGAAAAATTAAAACTTTAATGGAACTCTCCAGTTAGTAATCCTTTCGTTACATGAGTGTATAGTTTTCAAATAAAAAATGTTTGCATAATTGGGGAAAAATCCATAAAATTTTTTGCTTCTCTCATTTTCTTCTAAAGTTGAGACAAAGCTTTTTCCAAAGTGGGTTGATTTTGCTACCACTAGCTGCAAGATGCCTAAATTCATACTCTCAATATTAGTACCTTGTACAATAAATTTTTAATGCAGAATATTAAAATAAAATCCATACATTTATTCAAACATGTTACCAAAAGACTGCAATGTATTTATTGGTATAATGCTCAACATAAGAAAAAGAAACAGAGTTGTAATCCATGTACCCCACTGGCCCCATCTAGTCCAGCCAATGATTATAGCAGATGTGAATTAAATGTAGGTATATTTGCAATTAGACTAAAAGACAACACTGACCCTATCTGGGCAGGGGCCTGCCAGCTTCGCAAATGTTAATGCCATAAGAGTCTGGATTATGCAGTCACCGTTGCTGTAATAACATGCGTTTGCTGTCAGCGCTCCTATGTTAAAACAAATTAGCCAGATGATTAATGAATATCAAAAACAGCGTGTGGATTCTCTGTGCTGAAGTCTCACCCAGTGTGAAAGCCACTGGCCTCCAAGTCAGTGAGATAATTTCTGGATCAAATCATGCTGCTGTGGACTTCAGAAGCATGCAGAAAAAATGTTTCCAACCACTGAATTGCGTTTGATTGCAGGATAGTGTATGCTCCTCACTTCATAACAGATGGAAGCCAGAGTCGACGGTATTTGTTTTTATTCCTGTTATTTGTTTTTAGGACAAAACAGAAGGAGATTATTTCATTTTTTTTTAAAAAATGAATCAATTTGACCCAGAGTAAAAAGTGGGAGGATCAAAGAGCTATAATCTGATAGACTGATTTTCTAACAAATACTACTCTGGGCTTCAGTAAGAACTGGAGATCTACAAATACCCCTCTTTCCACTTGCTTAAAAGCAGAAATACTCTAATTTTCTTCTTTGCAACCAATAAATGTCCAGAGGTAAAATATAAAAATGCAAATGAAATTAACCTTCATAAGACTGTTGCTGCTAAGTCACTTCAGTCATGTCTGACTCTGTGCGACCTCATAGATGGCAGCCCACCAGGCTCCGCTGTTCCTGGGATTCTCAAGGCAAGAACACTGGAGTGGGTTGCCATTTCCTTCTCCAATGCATGAAAGTGAAAAGTGAAAGGGAAGTCGCTCAGTCATGTCCGACTCTTCGAGACCCCATGGACTGCAGCCCACCAGGCTCCTCTGTCCATGGGATTTTCCAGGCAAGAGTGCTGGAGTGGGGTGCCACTGCCTTAAGACTGTTAGGTCACATTTATTAAGAAGAAAACCAAAATCCAAATACACATATATAATATATATCAACAATAATATTTATAATTTTGTTTATATTTATAAAACTTTGTATATATACATATGCATATATACACATATATGTTACACTAGTTATGTTATATGAAAATATTATTTTATATATCTATGTATGTGCATATGTACACAATTTGGAAGGTATTATCCATTATCACAGGAAATAGCAAGAACTTATAAATATATTCACACTCAATAATTCTGCTACTTTAAACTGATTCTCAAAAAGGTATTTAACAGAAGTAATAAAATGCCACATTAAGATGTCTCTACCAAAGCTCATTTTAAAAGCAAACATGGGAAGCAAGCTGGGATTCAACCTTAAAGGAGAGGCTGACTGAATTTTATTAAATCAATATGATCTGATGCGCCATTTCTATGGTAAAATCTTAAAGTGATATATTATGAAATTATGTAGACATTAGAAAATGATTGCAGTATAACATATATATATAAAGAAAGGAATGCAGAAAAATTAATGTCAACCACATAAAACATAAACATACATTTAATATGTAAATTTATATAAATTGTAAAAATAAAAGTAGTTGAATACTTTTATCTCCTTTTATGATTTAAGTACATTGTCTATTGTAATTATAATATGTTCTGTGGTATAATATCACAGTGTGTCTAATTTTGTTGTCAAAGGGTTTATTATCAACTGACCGAGTACTGTTAACTGAGTTAAGTGTGAAGTTCTGATGAATATGAATCGTTAGAGAATTATAATTTTTAAAATACTATAATAATTTTCGGACAATTTCCTCATAATTATGCTTCTTGTTCCAAATGGTCTAAATGTTTATATATTTTTATATTAACTTTGGCAACCTATCATTATCACTGAATAGACACTTTACTTCATTTACAAAATAACTTGTAAAGATTTCATCTTTTGTATACTGAGTTTTTCCATTGAGGAAAATAGTACTATCTTGTAATTCAGTATCTTTTTTTCTGGTCTTTCATTGTGCTTTATTGAATTTTTAGTGTAGTTTTAATAAGTTTGTTAAGGTCACTCTTAGGAGAGTATGAGCTTTTCTCATGGAAACATACGTTTTTATATTTTCTGATTTTTGCAGATATATTAGAAACCTACTGAGTTTTGATTATTAAATTACACCCTGTTTATCTTGAGCTCCATTACTAGATCAGATCTTTTTTCCCTCCAGAAGATAGTCACAAAAACATCAAATAGTTATAAAGTATCCGAACATTTGTGTTTTAGGGGTTATTGTATTGATTAAAATTTCCACATTTTAAAAATGTCAATTATCCTGATTTGTGTTTGTTTTTTCTGTTTTAACTTTGAAAAAGTTTGAAATAATTTAGAAAAAAATGTAAAACTAATTTCTCCGCAACGTCCCATATGCCTTTCACTTAGCTTCCCCAGCTGTTATTTTACATACCCACAATATGATCAAAACCAGGAAAAGAAGCACACTTCTACCAAGTCATCCACCAGCTTTCTTCAAATGCCTTCCCACCATTGTCCTCTTTTAGGGCCAAGGTGCAATTTAAGGTCATATGTTGCATTTAACTGTTTCATTTCCTTAGCCCTTTCATTGGGGAAAGTTTCTCAGTCTTTCTTCGCTTTTCATGACCTTGATGCTTTCGAAGCATAGTGGCTTGATCTGAGGTAGAATGTTTTTCTTTAGGCCCAAGTGATAATGATTAGAATGAAATTATTGGAGAAGGCAATTGGAGAAGGCACCCCACTCCAACACTCTGGCCTGGAAAATCCCATGGACGGAGGAGCCTGGTGGGCTGCAGTCCATGGGGTCGCACAGAGTCGGACACGACTGAGCGACTTCACTTTCACTTTTCACTTTCATGCATTGGAGAAGGAAATGGCAACCCACTCCAGTGTTCTTGCCTGGAGAATCCCAGTGATGGCGGAGCCTGGTGGGCTGCCGTCTATGGGGTTGCACAGAGTCGGACACGACTGAAGCGACTTAGCAGCAGCATGCATTTTTTTTGGCCAGAGTATCTCAGAAGTGATGTATCCTTCTTACTGTAGCATATGAGGACATACACAATGTCTACATGTGTTATTACAGGGGAGGCTCACTTTGATCATGTCAGCCTTCTCCACTGTAATTACTATATTTTCTTTTAAAACTAATAAGTATACTGTGGACAAATAATTTGAGACTGTCCAGATATCCTATTTTTCATTATACTTTTTGCCTGCTAATTTTAGTATCCATTGGTGACTTCTGCTTGTGACAATTGTTAGTCCATGTTGGCAGAAGCAGTTCTTGCTGGTTTTATATGTCTGCCATTCCTTCTGTGCTTGTTAACTGAAATTCTGTGTGATTCAAGAGCTTTTCCTTTTCCTTCATTTGTTTATGCTTTTAATCATTTACATTAACTGGGATTCATCAACGTTGATTTCACGAGTTATAGCCCATCATTATTACTTTTTATTTTACTGTTCAGATTGTTCCACATGTGGCCATTGGGAGCTTCTTCCTTTGACATACTCCCAACAATTTTTTAGCACTTCTTTTTTTATGGGCAAAACAATCTTGTTTTCTCAGACTCATATTTTCCTTGCCCCCACTCCTTGCCCAAGGAATCTTGGTTCATCTTATTTGAAAATGATATTTAGAAAACCAAGATCTGTGACCTTGGTGCGATCATTGCTAGTAGTTAAGTCACTAAGTTGTGTCTGACTCTTGCGACCTCACGGACTGTAGCCTACCAGGCTCCTATTTCCATGGAGTTCTCCAGGCAAGAATACTGGAGTGGGTTGCCTTTTCCTTCTCCAGGGGATCTTCCTGACCCAGGAATCAAACCCAGGTCTCCTGCATTGCAGGCAGATTCTTTACTGACTGAGCTGGGAGGGAAGCTTGTTTCAAGACCCTCTCAAGGATGGAGCTAAGAGATGTTTGTATGTGATGCGTAACTGGCCGTCTGTGCTCATTAAACTAAGAGGTCATTCACCTCTGATTTCAGTCTCACCCACAGGACTCACTCGAGCCTTCCCACTTTCCTTACTTGGAACTTCTATCTCCAGCAGTGTGAAACTTGGCTCTCATTTCACACAGTATATTTTTACTTATTTGCTCCATCCCAAGATACACACAGGATGGCTTTAGTGTTGTAACCTGTTTCCTAACTAAAGTGCCATATTTGTGTAGACCTCTTTAGGCTATAGCCATATAGTAGAAGTCTTTTACCTCCTAGGATAGTCAAATACTTGTTACCTTTTTACTTAATATTTATCTTTCCCAACCCACTCCATTTGATTATGTTGTTCATTAGTAATATGGTTGGGTATTATTAGTATTTGTACTCCATTTGGGGTTCTTTCTTAAAAAGCTGGTTGATTTTGTTGATTTGTTGTCTATTATACACACACAAAAAAAGCAAATTCAAAAACATCATTGTTTTCGTTATATCTAATGAAAGCTGTCTTCTCCGTCCTCAGGATCCCTACTCTGTTTGGAATCGTCTTTTTTCAAATAATCACTACTGTTAGTTTCTGGCTTATTTGTTCTGGATTTCTTCTTGTTAAATGAGAAAATGCATATGTGTTTTCTTGTGTCCCATCTTTTTTTATGAAGGATACTATAGAAAAATTTATTCATGTTTTCAGGTAAGAGCAAATCCCTGAAAGCACTCCATCTCAGTTCGTCGTAGGGCTCTTCCTCATCCCGTTTTACAGTTGCACAGTATTCTACCGTGCGAACGTGCCGTCACTGATGTAATTGCTTGCTTAGAGTCATTTCCTTGTTTTCAGTGCTTTGCAGTTATGAATAGTGATACAAGAATAATTTTATGCTCATATAGTTTTGTACAGATTTCTACAAGTGGGTTTGCTGGGTCAGAAAAGGAAGTATATGGATAGTTTTGACAGGTATTGCCGAGTTTCCCTCTGGAAAATTTGTGGGAGACCATGTATGTGCAAAGTATGAGAGAGTCTATTTTCCCTCATCCTCACGAAGCAGAATTTTTTACTTTTCACAAATCTAAGAGAAAAATTATATCTTAGTGACTTTTTATATGTATTGTATAAATCATGAAAGAGATTAAACATATTTTGTATGTTATAGGCCATTTTCAAATCTTTATACTACACTATAACTTTTAATAATAATGGTTGTACTTATCTCCAAATTTACTCTGCTGATTCTAGGGTAAGTGCTTCTATTGATTTTGATTTCTTCGTTTTGAGAAAGATGCTCTTTATCATAGTAAAGAAATATATATTTCTCATTCTGCAGTTTTAAAAATAACAATATAAAATTCATCCAGTGAGACCTTTTATCATCTTATAAATATATTCATGGACATAATAAAATGTATTATGCTTATAATTTCCTTTTAAATAACTACTTCATCTTAATTGCATTATCTTATTTATCAATTAAAATTATATCAGTTTAGTGACTTTAGATTCTCTTTGTTTTTTTCTGTTTTGATTAGACTTTTCTTGGGAGAATTTGGGCCCACATTTACTATGAGCAAAATGGCCATAGCAAAGCACAGAATGAACAATTATGTAATTCCTTCTTCCAAGTTATAGGAAACAAAAATGTCTATATGAATACATTTGTATTTGCATGAGTGTGTATGAATATGCACATATGCACACGTATCCACCCTCACTCCTTAACAAAGTGTATCCTATCGAATCTGAATCCTCACTTTACTCTGTGTCAGCATTACGTAGCATTCTTGTTAAACATAGCATACAGCTTGTTCCAGCAAACTAGTTCATATCCAGTTCTGAACTCAGATTAACCAAATAAGAGGAGGCAATGAATACTTTCATTTTTCACTGGGCTTTGTCGATCTGTTATAGGAACGTGGGGACTTAATGGGTTAGAGGAAGACGTAGCTATATACATCTTTCATTTCTGGGTTGACTTTCTTTTCACTTTGCATTTCTTCCTGTGAAAGCAATGCCTGCTCCTTGTAGGAAATGAGACCATCCGGATGCCATTGTAACATCCCCTTCCCAGCTATCGCCCTGCCAACAATATCCTAGGGGCCATCACGTGGCTATGATATTTGGGCTGAAATCTCAGTGGTGTCACAAGTAAAAGCAAATAAAAGGACATGTGTATTTTCTCTGCTAATGAAATAACCTAAATCCTTCGACCCTTTTCATCACAACACGTCACCACTAATATACTGAAAATACGCGTATGATCGGCTGTTCCTTCACATTTTCGTCTTTATTGTGTTTTACTTTTTAAACATCTACCTTTTATTACTTCCTAGATCACATACCTGAACGGAATCAGAGCAAAATCCAACCACAAGTAACTGGCGTCTGTAATCAAAATATACCTCTAGAGGTTTCACTTTGTTTTTCTGTCTGTACGCATGTGGTCTATAGACTTGTGGTGTTTAAAAACATGTATGCGTGAAACGCCCACCTCCACATCTTTTGCAAAAACACCCCTTTATTCTACAGAACATGCTGAATTGCACACATGGGTCAGTGTGGTAGCCCAAATGACTTTGCCTTATCCACATGCACCTCTTGCAAAATAAAGTGAAACACACCTGAAACCTCAGAAAAGTCGTGAACAAGAGGCAGCATCTTAGATAGGAGTCAGGTCCGGTTACTAACTGAGTCACAGGAAGTGAGCAAATCCCTCACTCCCAGTTCTGTCCCTGCTGGGTCCTTACAGACTGTTTCGGAGCAAGAAACGTGCGTTCTAGTGAAGACAGCTGCTATTTCCCCCAGCCACAGCACACTGCGACGGTTTGAGTAAGGTCCATATGCTTCTATCTTAGGGAGCAAATAAGATGTAGGTTACTTGTTTAAAGAGTTAACATAATCGAGATCCATATGTCTCTTTGGCTTAGGGGGAGAAATGTTCCCGTAAGTCTTCTTTTAAAATGGGAAGAATGAAAAGAAAAATGGTCTCCCTAAGACGATAAACTGGATGCTATATTCAGCAGATTGCACTGTGTGTGAAATGCCCTGTTCTCCCCTTCCCTGTCTGTTTATTGGCTTTGGCTGCATTAGTTCTTCGTGGCTGTGCGGGCTTTTCTCTAGCTGTGCAAGCGAGGGGTGCTCTCCAGTTGTGATGCGCGGGCTTCTCAGTGCCGTAGCTTCTCTTGTTGTGGAGCACGGGCTCTGGAATACAGAGGTTAGGAGCCGTGGTACAGGGGCTTAATTTCTCCAGGCATGTGAGATCTTCCCAGACCTGGGATTGAACCCATGTCCTTGGCAGGCAGATTCTTTACCACTGCACCTCCAGGGAAGTCCCTAATGTTCTATTTTTATTCATCTAATACTGGTTAGAGCTAAACACTCACTTTGTGAAGTACAAGCCCCTGGTTCCTTCTAAGTGATTATATACGGGAAAGAATCCCTTGGCCAAACTTCCATTATAGAAAAAGCTTTAAATTTCAAGTCTACTGAAATGTCCATTGACATGTTTGGTGGAGGTTAAGCCAATTTTTTTTTTAATTTCTAATTTATTTGAAAGACTTCCCATCCAGGGTTATGTACCGGAGCACCCTTAACACATACACACACACACACACACACACACACACACACACACACACTACTCCACCTGGGACTTTCTGTATTCTATTTCCTAGCCCTGTCTCCAGCTCACTCATGATTCACACACACATACACCGATCATGGGAGAATCACGTGTATGTACATGTTCAAGATTTTCATGTGACTTTGCTGGCATTCTCATTTCACCAAACAGGAGACCTTCATTCTGAAAAATAGTTAGCATTATTCTCCAGTTTTAAGTCTGCCCAGCTTCTTTACCATTCACATGTGCATCTTTGAAGCTGTTATTTGCCTTTATTTTCATTTAGGCAGGCAAACATGATGTATGTCACGGAGAGTAGCCGCCAAGATGCGTAAAGAAAAGGCTAATGGCATTTTCCTCTTACCGCCCTCTTTGCTCATGCCGTCTCTTCCAGGAGCCAATGGCCTCCCATGACTTTGTTTATACATATTTCCTTAGGAACTGGGGATTTAGAGTCACTTTTTGATTTTTTAAAAAATTGCTTGTTTAACCCAGAAAATCTAAAGTAACCAAAGAGAAGGA
Organism: Oryx dammah; assembly: GCF_014754425.2. Taxonomy (NCBI): domain Eukaryota; kingdom Metazoa; phylum Chordata; class Mammalia; order Artiodactyla; family Bovidae; genus Oryx; species Oryx dammah. The sequence continues at coordinate 3,526,184 of NW_024070192.1, read as the reverse complement.
GGATTTGAGAGGTTATTATGCAAACTAAACTTAAAAATGCAAAACAGAACTTGAAGAGAGATTGAAAATATTGCTGAATTTCTATAGAGTAAGTATCCTATTGAAGCATTTGATGATATTAAGTAGAAATCTGAAGGAATTTGGAATAAAGGCACGAGCTAACGGAGCAGTTAGGCAGAAGTCTGAGAATAGGATTTTTCCTTGTTACTTGAGTTTGTTACTTTGCACTCTTTATAGCCATGTTACATGTTTACAATTTCTCTCTTGCCAAAATAGAGAGTGCTGCTGCTGCTGCTGCTAAATCACTTCAGTCCTGTCCGACTCTGTGCGACCCCATAGATGGCAGCCCACCAGGCTCCGCTGTTCCTGGGATTCTCCAGGCAAGAACACTGGAGTGGGTTGCCATTTCCCTCTCCAATGCATGAAAGTGAAATGTGAAAGGGAAGTCGCTCAGTCATGTCCGACTCTTCGAGACCCCATAGACTGCAGCCTACCAGGCTCCTCCGTCCGTGGAATTTCCCAGGCCAGACTACTGGAGTGGGGTGCCATTGCCTTAAGACAAGATAAATATGCAGACTTTTCCAACACTAAGACTCTATGATACTGTAATTGACTTTCAGTCCATATATAATACTGTAAATACTGCTTAGCCAAGTGACATAGTAAATGCTGATATAAATTGGTTTAATCTCTGGCTTTAGAAACACAATTAGCCCATCACAACATGTTGAACAACTAGATTTTTATAATGTATGTGAATGTACCAGTATAACCTGGTTATGTTTGAAAGTGGGTGTTAGTCAAATCTCTTGTACCATCAGTTGGGGGAAATTCCTACCCTAAGAGAAATGCTGAATCAAAAGGCAAAGCAGCTTTTTATTGGTACTATTTTGTGTATTTTTATTTGCACTCTTCCCACATGGCACCTGGGAAACTCACTTTTCTTCCATTCTGTTTCGTTGTACCTGACTCGTCTCTCCTAAGCTCAGAAACACCTGTAGTTTTACGTTGGCTTTGGAGGGTCTTGAGCAGAAACTTTTCCTTTTATCACTTCCCCGTCGGTGACCCTATGTAGACGACACCCATCAGATGTGTTTTAAATGGAACATTTTCTGCAGCATCTACTGTGCTTTTAAATGTCATTAGATTAGTATCATCATCTTCATCTTCAGATGAAGGCCCTATGTCTCAGAAAGATTGTCGCCTTTGATGCAGGTCTTGCAGCTGTAAAGTAATACCACCAGATTCTGACCCTTGAAATTGGGTCCTCAACACCTCACTCTACAACCTTCAGGGATTCTGGGTCTGACAGCCCTCTCTGATAATTATGCATAGGCTAAACATTACACTCTTTCGCTGAAATTACCAGAACTTCAGGGTAGGACTCACTCAACACACATTCGGAACAGAAGCAAATTTGCTTGGATATCAGCCTTTCAGTCTATCCAAAAGCTCTCAGCTGTAGCTAAAAGAGGTGTAACAATCAGAAGCCACTCATGCTTCTTTCCAGTAATAGGTGCCTTTTTAATCAAATGTGTTTTTATTGAATTCTCTTTTGTGTGCATCGAATGGCCTTAGGGCAGGTTTTTCAATGCATTTGGCTCTTTGGTGTTGGAACAGCATGTTTTAAGGGACGTCGATTAGGGAACTTTTATTAAAACAAAGTGGTACAAGATGGAGAGTGAAGAGAAGCAGGTTGCAGTGTAGAGGCAGAAAGAGATCCCCATGTTCCGTCATTTATTTTCATTTGTTTTAATCTTTGTCTCTCATCACAAAGCTTAGAATAATAGTGCTCCGAGGGCCGATGCTAAAGAAACAGAAGGAAATTGAGGTTCATTGTGTCCGGGGCACACACCGCCAGCCTCGCCAGGAAAGGAAGGGGAATCTGAGAAATCTCAGGACAATTACAATTTGATTTCCATATCCTTCACTGACAATGTGCTACTTACCTGCTGTGGGATTTCAGCCCCTCGCCGTATCACAGTTCCTCCAGAAAGGGAGTGGGCCAGATGTGAGCAATTGAATCATAAGTTTACCTGGGTAACTGACTACTTGGCTCTTCAGGGTTGGTGCTGTGTCATTTCGAAGAATGAAAAATCTAAGGTGAATAGAAGAAGTTGGATGCTCTAGGTAGTGAAAAGAGGCTGAATTTTTCTTCTTGGCATTTATTGGGTTAATTGGTCCCCGCCCCCCCCTGCCCCCCCCCCCGCCTCCCCTAACATACACTGAGTAGTTATAGAATATAAAAAGCTCTTTTTCATATCCCTTCAGCATGCACTGGGACTCCACATATAGAATACCCCCTCCCCCACAAAAAAAAATTCAGACGGTGCCAAAATCTACATTTTCATTTGGCGAACTAGTTAAATCTATTCATAATCTGGTGCCTGAATCAGATTTCAGAGCCGACTAGACTGCCTTGGCTCCTGGTTTTTGTTGCTCGACCTGTCGCCGACTGAATTTAGCTATGATGTTACATCTCTCGCTGTAGAAAATTTCTAATAAGGGTGGCCTGTTTTTCTTTGCCATTGAAGGCTTCATACACGAGATTCAGCATTTCCGACCAGGGGCCCTTCTGGAGCCGCCATGGAACGTTTTTTGGAAAGAAACTGCTTGTTTCTTTACCTTTCCACGCCCTCCTTCTACCTTGCAATGTTCGCTGTGACGGCTCTAGCACCACATAAAACTCACGTACCCACCAGTGAGCAAACTGTGCAGAGAACGTTGTCAGGAATCAGGAGGCACGAAGATCTTAGGGATTAGTTGTAAAAACACATGGGATTTCTCTATTGGCGACACAGGGAGACTGTTGGAAGAAAGGGCAGGGGGAGGCTGGGTGCCCAGTTACCCAGGGTGAGCGCTCCTTCCTTCTGGAGGGATATTCAGAGAGAGAAGAAAAGTCAGTAGAGAAAAAAGAGATCAGAAGGCAGTTGCTAGGACACCGTGGAGTGAGAGGCTCATTTGACATGAGAAAATAATGATTGGGCTTCCCTGGGGGTTCAGACAGTAAAGAATCTGCCTGCAGTCCAGGAGACTAGGTTGAATCCCTGGGTGGGGAAGATCCCCTGGAGAAGGAATTGGCAACCTGTTCCAGTATTCTTGCCTGGAAAATCCCATAGACAGAGGAGCTTGGTGGGCTACAGTCCCTGGGTGGCAAAAAGTTGGACATGACTGCGGGACTAACACTTTCACATTAACAAACATTCAATAATGATTGGATTGTCAAATATTAGGAGGTGAACACGGAATTCAGTTTACTATGGATGGCCCAGGTATAATTACTGTTGTCCTATATGGTTTATAATTCAGATGATAAATCACATGTTTACCCTATACATTATTTTATTCAAGAAGCCCATGATAAGTTAACTGCTTTAATGAATGCATTTTCAATTTAATTATAGGAAATATTAGCCCAAATTTTTTTTTCTCAAACATCGGGAAGTTTTGTTATTCCATGAAGAGATTAAAAGTATCAGTTCAGTTCAGTTGGTCAGTCCTGTCCAACTCTTTGCAACCCCATGGACTACAGGATTCCCTGTCCATCACCAACTCCTGAAGCTTGTTCAAACTCATGTCCATTGAGTTGCTGGTGCCATCCAACCATCTCATCCTCTGTCGTCCCCTTCTCCTCCTGCCCTCAATCTTTGCCAGCATCAGGGTCTTTTCCAATGAGTCAGTTCTTCACATCAGGTGGCCAAAATATTGGAGCTTCAGCATCAGTCCTTCCAATGAATGTTCAAGACTGATTTCCTTTAGGATTGACTGGTTGGATCTCCTTGCAGTCCAAGGGACTCTCAAGAGTCTTCTCCAACCCACAGTTCAAAAGTATCAATTCTTCGGCGCTCGGCTTTCTTTATAGTCCCACTCTCACATCTATACGTGACTACTGGAGCACCATAGCTTTGACTAGAAGGACCTTAAAAGTATGCCACACCCCTATTTACTTAAATGCAACTGTAGGGTTTTATTTACAGCCATATTAGAACAGTTATTGGAAATCAACAGGATGATCAGGAGTTGCCGCTGCTGCTGCTGCTAAGTCACTTCAGTCGTGTCCAACTCTGTGCGACCCCACAGATGGCAGCCCACCAGGCTCTCCCATCCTTGGGATCCTCCAGGAAAGAACACTGGAGTGGGTTGCCATTTCCTGCTCCAATGCATGAAAGTGAAAAGTGAAAGTGAAGTCGCTCAGTCGTGTCCGACTCTTAGCAACCCCATGGACTGCAGCCCACCAGGCTCCTCCGTCCATGGGATTTTCCAGGCAAGAGTACTGGAGCGGGGTGCCATCGCCTTCTCTGGATCAGGAGTTGGCAAGATGGGAAACGTTTGGTATCTGTGGGTCAGAGCCTCTGTTCCAGTTATGAACTCTGCCAACATAGTACGTGAGAGCAGCCATAGGCCATACATAAACAGAGACGGAGGTGGGCTTCCCAGGTGGCGCTAGTGGTCAAGAATTCATTTGCCAGTGCAGGAGAGGCAAGAGAGGCGGCATCGATTCTCGGGTCTGGAAGATCCCCTGGAGAAGGAAATGACACCCTGGCATTCTTGCCTGGGAAATCCCATGGACAGAGGAGGCTGGTGGGCAATAGTCCATGGAGTTGCAAAGAGTCCGACATGACTAAGCAACTAAACAGACACATGATCGTGCTGCAATGAAGCCTTCTCTACAGTAAAGATGGCAGGCTGCATTTACCGGTGAGCCAGAGACTGCACGTCTAATTTAGCACACTTACAGCCATGAGGCTGGGTTGGGATTATGTTGACAAATAAAAAGGCAGGCGACAATACAATGATCACATTGTACTAAATGACACACATTGGTCTAATACGTTAAGAGATGTCTGGGTTGTAAAATCACTAGTCATTTAGGTGGTGTCCATGCACACCTCTATGATTTTCCCAGCTTTTCTGGGGGTTTTGCACTGAGCGTTATTTTACTCTTCTACTAAGGAAAAAAAGTGGGCGGGGGGGAAGCCCAGTATCCCAGGTCATGAGATCACTATCCAGTGTGCATTAACGTGTTTCTATGGCACGTTGCTCTGCCTCAATGCACTGAGTAAAGCTGCCTGGGCTGGGATGTGGGGTCCAGCATTAATCAGCTGGGTGCTGGGACCACATTATTTAACTGGTTCTTATCTTAGTTTCTTCTTCTGTTTACAGAGACTGTCAGGAAGCATTACCTCATGAGGGTCCTGAAGCTTGGGCTCCCCTAGAGAAAGTTCTTAGAACAAGATCTTGCACATAGTCAATAATATAGTTCTTTTTTGGTGTTCTTTTTAGCCATACTCAATGATTATCTCACTGAAGATTTTAAAGGTTCCCTGAGAAAATATGGTAAAGAGTTTTATTTTATTTATAGTTTATGAGCATGCTCGGTCAAGGAGAACAAGACAATAGCAGGATCTGTTTTAGAAATCTTCCGTTCAGTCGCTCAGTTGTGTCCAGCTCTTTGTGACCCCATGAACCGCAGCACGCCAGGCCTCCCTGTCCATCACCAACTCCCGAGTTTACCCAAACTCATGTCCATTGAGTCGATGACGCCATCCAACCATTTCATCCTCTGTCGTCCCCTTCTCCTCCTGCCCCCAATCTTTCCCAGCATCAGAGTCTTTTCCAATGAGTCACTTCTTCACATCAGGTGGCCAAAGTATTGGAGTTTCAGCTTCAGCATCAGCCCTTCCAATGTACACTCAGGACTGATCTCCTTTAGGATGGACTGGTTGGATCTTCTTGCAGTCCAAAGGACTCTCAAGAGTCTTCTCCAACACCACAGTTCAAAAGCATCAATTCTTTGGCCTTCAGCCTTCTTTATGGTCCAACTCTCGCATCTGTACATGACTACTGGAAAAACCATAGCTTTGACTAGACGGACCTTTATTGGCAAAGTAATGTCTCTGCTTTGGAATATGCTGCCTGGGTTAGAGACTGCTTTTCCCACCTGAAGATGTCAGCTACACTGCCCCACGCGCGGAGTCTCCTTGGCTTTTTGTCCTCCTGGTGTTGACACAGCACAGCTCCAATCTAGAAGACAGAAAAGCTGCAGACTCCAACCCCACTTTTTACTAATTTGAGCACATTTAACCCAAAGGAAAAGCCAGGCGGCTGGGTTGACTGGGGTCATTTCTCCTGCCAAGTTTGGGTGGGTTTGCACTCGTTGAGCATTTAGTGCCAGCCCTGATCATTATGGGCTGGCACAGAAAATTAAGCTACCACACCTTTAATGAACTTAATTCCCTTATTTTGACAGAGTTCCCATTTCCAGTGATTCACAGTTTACATTTAGACATTTCTCCTATAGGCGTTTGCCAAAAGACTTAACTGGCCTGCTGAGCCCTGGATTCGTTAGCAACTAGAATGAAAACCATCCAAATCACCTTTACAGGTTCTGTAAACCAGATTCGGACTCGAGATATCCTGTGTCAGAGCACTCGGGGTCACCTCCGAACACGTGCCCGACGTCCTCTCTACTTTTCCTTCCCGTTGCCTTTTGAAGAGTAGGGCCCCAGGCCTTTGGTGGGGGCTGTGAGGGGCCTGGATGCCCACAGGCATATGACACACGTCTTATTTGCTTTTTACCATCATCAGAGGGCTTCCCTGGTGGCTCAGTGGTAAAGAATCCGCCTGCCAAACAGGAGAACTGGGTTCGATCCCTGGCTCGGGAAGATCCCCTGGAGAAGGAAATGGCAGTCCACTCCAATGTTCTTGCCTGGAGAATCCCATGGAGGGAGGGGCCTGGTGGGCTACAGTCCACGGGGTCACAAAGAGTCAGACACGACTGAGTGACGAAACAGCAACAATGCCATTATAAGTGTGTGCTGAAAAAAAGAAAGAAGCGGAGAGGGGTTACTTGGAGAAAAGAGCCGCACGAGAATAAAGCGGACATAATTTGCTTCATCATTCTAACGACAAAGGAGTTAGGTTTTGGCGTTTAGGGACTGGTGGGGGTCGATGAAATTGTCTCAACTTCTCATTTATTTAGTGAGAGAAAGACAGTGACGGGAACATAATGTTTATGTACCAGCAGAGAGCGAAGCATTTTCAGAACTTGCTTTAATCCTTAAAATTTGTTCAGAGTCCAACAGCTATTAAGGATTAGAACTGGGACTGAGATTTATCTGGTTCCAAAACTCCTGCTTTTAAACACTGCTCTGGGATCAGAGCAGACTTTACTGTGGGGAGCCAAATTTCAGGGCTGGCCAGTTAGAACATCTCTGTTGAAAAGACGTACATCTGCTGTTGTAAGGTGTGGAAGCAGCTAGAGACGATATGCAAATAAGCAAGAGTGGCGTTTGGACGAAACTTTGTTTGCAAAACCGAGTCAGAGGCCAGACGTGGGCTGGGCACCATAGTTTGCTGACCCTTGTCATGCTCTGTACTCTAAACTTGATTTTTTTTTTTAATGTTTCTTTTCATGCTTTCAACAAGTTCTGGAGGACTGAGTACTAAGAGCATTTTATAAGCATCTCTGCTCACCCTCCTTCCTTCCATTTATCAAACGTAATGTATTGATGACTGACACAGAGATATTTGCCTCCCTGGTGGCTCTGCAGTAAAGATTCCACCTGCAAAGCAGGAGATTTAGGAGGTGTGGTTCGATCCCTGGGTTGGGAAGATCCCCTGGAGCGGGGAATGGCAAACCCCTCCAGTGTTCTTGCCTGGAGAATCCCATGGACTGAGGAGCCTGGCGGGCTGCAGTCCACAGGGTCTCAGAGTGTCGGACTGATCGTACACGCATACATAGGGATATTAATCCACCCGTAATCTTTCCCTTCCTCCTTCATTCTGTGTGCTTTCTTATTTCAGCCATCCTTTCTTTCTTGAGACTTGCTCAGAAATTCTATTATTTTGCCCAGTACTCCTCAAATTCCAGATCATGAACATTTTTTCCCCTTCTTTCCGGATGAAGTCACTGTAGCTCTAGACATTAGGTGTGACCTTCTTTTGACCTAAAGCACTCTGTCACCCACCCTTAGAATTCGACTCAGGTCGTGTGTAATCAGCAGTTTGGGAATCTGTAATGGATTTTCCAGGAGGCACCTCTGATGGAAACGTCAACTTTCTAAACAAAGACAGTTGTCAGAATATCCTTTCAGAAATCCAGATTATTCACAGTTCTCATCATGCTGAGTTTTCAGTTCTTCAATAGTAAGGGGGCATTGCCACCTGGTGGAAAAAATATTGAGGGGGTTAGATGGTCACCTGCAGAGGACACCGATAAGCATGTTTACACGTGGACTGGAAAACGTTGCCTTGGTAATATCACTGCGATGCCCAGTGCTCTGAGAACTGACCCATTTCCTTACTCGGAACCTAAAACAAGTAAATGCAAGTAAAAACTATTAACGTTATGTTTGAACACATTCAGGTGATCTATGTTTAGAATAAAATGGCTTGAAATGCCATGTTCTTCCTAATTGTTAAAGCTCCATGGGACCCATTTCTTCCCCATTTGTAGACTCATCCTCTCTTTCTGTGATTTTCTGTTCGTATACGTGTATTTGTTCGTTTGTCTGTTTCTAGTTTCCAGTAATACTTAGGTCTTCTATAACCTCTTCACTTTACGCGAATACGTCTTCGAGCACCTTCCAATGTTGATTCTTCATCAGCCTGTGTCTGCTGCCCCTGAACTTTATCTCCCTGTTGACCATCATGCCCTCTGAAATCTCCGTTCCATCTCCCATCACACTCCCAGATCTGCAATCAAGTATGCTGTGTTTGGCTTACGCAAGTGGTTCTCCCTGCCTTTACGCTTGGGGGTGTCCCTGTGACTTCAGCATCGCCCTTGAAGTTCTTCCTTCTCGGTTCCCAGCCATGAGGCTTCCTCTTGCCCTCTCTGCTCTCGTTCCGCCACCATCCTTGTTTTGGTCTTAGCCTAGGATCCCTGCCCCTTCCGTCCTTTTCCCCTTCCTTTTTCTTTCCTTCCTCTTCTTCTCCCCTTTCTTTCCTTCTTCCCCTCTTCTCCTTGCTTCTTCTCTGTCAGTGTGAAAGCTAACAATGTTATAATCAGTCTCCTTTTCACAGCCTCACTTTCTAGATCTGTCCATCCACTTGTGTGGCTTCAGCTCGTCTTCAGAGCCTCTGCCTCCCCGGGCCTGGACCCGACACGTGCACTTTCCTCACTTTCCTGCTTTTTCAGATTATCCTAAGTCCAACATCTCCTTATATCAGCTGAAACCCACTCTGGACAAAATTGAAAGGACTGTATTTCTTAACACAATCATCACGTTTCTCAATTCCCCCTTTTAAAGAAAAGCACACTTTCTAATATTCAGTATTAGACACATTCAAAACTGGCTGCTCTGTTTTATTGTTCTCATCCAGTGCGTCATCACAGGCTCTCTTTGTCTCTTCTGAAATGTTTGTCTTGAGGATAAACTTCATGAGTAGAAAAGCTTTGCTTCTGTTCATCATGGTCTCCCTGCTGCTACAGGGCTTCGCATATCATACATGTCTAACAAATATTTGTCTGTAAATAAACGGAATGATGTTCACAGATCTTTCTTTTTTCCATTCCAAGGGCCAGGATCCATGCCATATCCTTTTTACTTTATCACAGGACTCCAGAAACCTCTCAGATTTTAGCACTCCAAGCTGACTATGCTTTGCTGATGGCGCAGCAACAGCAGGTAAAGAATCTGCCTGCAACGCAGGAGGCAAAGGAGACAAACTGTAAGAAATTCTGTTGTAGCCAAATCCCACTTTATACACAGTTCCCCTCTTAGTCTTTCATCCTCGTTAGTTTCATTTTTTTCAAACAAATTAGATGCACGTTCAGGAGCAGAATTGAGAGATCAGATTTTTGTCTCCCATCTTTATTTTCTATCTCCCTAATCTATTAAATCATATACAGATCATGGGGTTCCCATGAGGATCAAACTGAACACTGTTTAAGAAATTCACTTGTAAGTGAAAACACTTGGTTTGTGTCAGTTAGATTGCTGTTTTGGGATTCTGTTTCTACTGTAATTATAGTAATAGTAGTCACAACCTGGGCTTCCCTGGAGGCTCAGCTGGTAAAGAACCCAACTGCCAATGCAGGAGATACAAGAGGTGTGGATTTGATCCCTGGGTCAGGAAGATCCCCTGGAGAAAGGAACGGCAACCCACTCCAGTATTCTTGCCTGGAGAATCCCTTGGACAGAGGAGCCTGGAGGGCTACAGTTCACTGGGTCACAAAGTGTCGGACATGACACACACACACAGCTACAAACTAGTCCATCTATTTTTGTCTGGAAAATCTAACGGACAGAGAAACCTGGCGGACTGTAGTTCATAAGGTCTCAAAGAGTTGAACACAACTAAAGTGACTTAGGCAGTTGGGACCAAATCCTTACAAAATTATAAATTTAGTGGAATGCTTCTCTGAAACAGTAGATAGGATATACTGTTTCTAAAACATTAATTAGATTATAAGTTCTTTATGGGAAAGAACTATCACATGTAGACTTTATCTGTGTTTGGAAATTTATTACTTGCCTTTAAAAGAATAAATGTGCCAGTTCAGACTTAAGAGAAAAGAAATCGATAAAGCAAATGTAAGTTTGTATAAATATAAAGTTGATTTCTCACTCAGGAGGAAACTTATTGCTCCAGAACAGTTGGTGCTCTTCTCTGTATAAAGTAAGTCTTAGAACATGGACATTACACATTGTCTTCTCAGATGTTAATTAGGTTGCTGTATTTCAAAACCCATAGAGACCACCTGGCTTTTTCACCACTGTATTTCCAAAGCAGGGCATACAGCAGAAGTGTGATAAACATTTATTAGTTAAGAAACCCAGTCTTCTATTATAGCATCGGTGCTTTTGAACTCTGGTGTTGGAGAAGACTCTTGAGAGTAGCTTGGACTGCAAGGAGATCCAACCAGTCCATCCTAAAGCAAATCAGTCCTGAATATTCACTGAAAGGAGTCACGTTGAAGGTGAAGCTCCAATACTTTGGCCACCTGATGTGAAGAGCTGACTCATTGGAAAAGACCCTGATGCTGGGAAAGATTGATGGTGGGAGGAGAAGGGGATGACAGAGGATGAAGCGGCTGGATGGTGTCACCGACTTGATGGACATGAGTTTGGGTAAAGTCCGGGACTTGGTGATGGACAGGGAGGCCTCGCGTGCTATGGTCCATGGGGTCGCAGAGTGAGACACAATTGAGTGACTGAACTGAACTGGACTGAACTGAATCATAAGAAATATTCTTTTTGACTATCTTGCTTTCCATCCTGGTTCTTCTCCAGGGCTAGCTCTTCCCTGTTTTTTCCTTGATCACATGATCTCATTGCCAGGTAACACTTTGTAGTTACAAAGTGGTCAGCTAATGTACTTAGGTGGGCCACACAGACTCACCCGGAGTTTATGTTTGTTTTTTTCCTTTTTTTTTTTTTTTAAGTCTCCTAGTGGTTGGAGGTTGTCATGTGACCCGATGTTCACCAATGCTGTTTTCAACCAGGTGGAGTTGTGGCTGGCCTCTCCTAAAAGGAGTTGGGTTTCCCTGGTGGCTCAGAGGTTAAAGCGTCTGCCTGCAATGCAGGAGACCTGGGTTCAATCCCTGGGTTGGGAAGATCCCCTGGAGAAGGAAATGGCAACCCACTCCAGAATTCTTGCCTGGAGAATCCCATGGGCAGAGGAGCCTGGTGGGCAACAGTCCACGGGGTCGCAAAGAGTCGGACACGACTGAGCGACTTCACTTTCACTTTCTCCTGAAAGACCACTGACCTGTACCCTCCCTGGCACAAGGGCGAGCCTGTGCCCCAGCCCTGAGGGTGCCCGTGACCAGAGCACTCTAGGGCAGGGCTTGCCAGCATCATCTCTAAAGGATCAGATAGCAAATATTTCACACTTCGTGGCCCTGAAGTCTCTGCAATTCCCATCTCTGTACCTGCAGCCTCAAAGCAGCGCTAGATATCACGTAGACACTGGGGTGTGGTTGAGTCCCAGGGAGCTTCTGTATGCAGACTCAGGCAGCAGGCAGGGCTAGAGCTGCAGTTTCTCTGCCCTAGGTGGTCCTGGGAAACTTGACAGGGGAGACATGGGTGTCTTGCACCTGAATGACCTCATCACCCTGGATCGCTCAACTCGGGGCAGGAATATGGGAGAGAAATAAACACCTTTCTCCTTTAAGCCATTGCATGTTGAGTTCTCTGTTATAGCAAAGCTAATTAGCTGGTACAGACACTATAAAATGAATTGCTAACTGATTTTACTGTTGTTGCTGTTCTATTGTTATAATTCTCTTTATTTGTATTATATTAAGCCTCTATTGACCCTGGAATAAATTGGCTACGTGGTTAAACACCAGAAATGGGGCTTCCCGAGTGACTCAGCGGTAAAGAATCCACCTGTGATGCAAGAGATGCAGGTTCAATCCCCGGGTCGGGAAGGTCCCCCAGGGAAAGAAATGACAACCCACTTCAGTATTCTTGCTGGGAAATCCATTGACAAGAGGAGCCTGGTGGGGTCCCAAAAGAGGTGGGCAAGACTTAGAGACTAAACAACAGCAAGAAAACACCGGAAATAGCCAAAGGGGGAGAATCACTATTATAATGTTTGGTAAACTTGCTTAATTTAATCATCAGGACACTCAGAGGAAAGGAGTGTGTTAAGACCTTCTAGGCAAATTCGGAAACAAAGGATGATATTGATCCAGTGTGTCACCCAAGGTCACAGAAGAAAAATGGAGGGTCAACTGCATCCGCTTCCATACGCTTTGCTCACCGTGCCCTCTGCTGGGGGAGTTCTGATAATAATCCTTTAGCATCTAAGACACCAGGGAACCCCTTGGGATTCCTGTCTTGGCATCAACTTGCTAGAATTTTCACAAAAGAGGTGGGGCCCCTGAGTGATTATCCTATTCTGCACTGTCCAGTACGGTGGTCACAGGCCACATGTATGGCTACTCAAGTTACATGAAATGAGTTAAATGAAAAATCCAGTTTCCTCCCAGAATCGCAGTCACATTGACTGTGCTCACCAGCCCCGGGTGTCTAATGGCCAATGGCTTTGCACAGTGGGTTCCAGGAGTTGCCTCACTGCAGAAACATCTGCGGGGCAGTTCACTCTCTCTCCTGCCTCTAGATTTGACTGTTAGGTTTCTATGCAAATCCAGCTTCTCAGTACTTGACCTTTGGCATCCCCTTAGAGCTGTTCTATGAGCATCACCCAGAGGAAGCTGCCCCCCTCCAGATTCCTAGATTAAGTTCCCCTGCGGCCCTTTCCTCCTTTTTTCTTTTTTCCTTTTTGCTCCCCACCCTGTGGCCCCTGCCACTGCTGTGCTTCTTGTCACATCTTCAGCGCTAATTGCTTCCCAGCAGGATGGAGCCAGTCTCTCCAAGTCCAAAGGAGGAGAAAAGAAGAGAGATAGTGTGTGGAATCTGCCCCGAGAGTGTAGAATCTGCAGGCTAACTGCATGTTCACAGTAACCGTCGGAGCAGCCCCCCTGGGTTATTAGGCTGAAAGAATGTTTGCGTCTCTTCACTCTCCTGGCAAGAACTAGAAGACGGGGGCCTGTGAGAAACCTCTGGGCGCCTCCATTTTTAACAGGATGTGTTTGTGTAAATGCTTGTCTGTGCAGGTGTGTGTTTTCGTGCCCCCTGTGCTGCATGCTAAATCACTTCAGTCGTGTGCGGTCTTTGCTATTCTGTAACTGCAGCCCGCCAAGCTCCTCTGTCCATGGGATTCTCCAGGCAAGAATACCGGAGTGGGTTGCCATGCCCTCCTTCAGGGGATCTTCCCGACCCTGGGATTGAACCTGCGTCTCTTAAGTCTCCTGCACTGACACAACGGTTCTTTACCACCAGCGCCACTGGGCTTATCTGTGTAGATGTGTATTTTCTTGTCCCACAGAGTGTGGAAGCCCCCTTCACAGCGAACACCCATTTGCCACACCTGGCCACCCGCCTCTTGTCTGAAGAGCTACAGTAGGTGAATCAAAAGGCTATCTTTATCCGGGCTTTGGTTGAGGTTGAGTTCGCTTTCATTAAGGGAACATTATCTCCAGAGTTTATGAAAGTGGAAGTGCTGCACAAAGGGCTCTTGTCTAACATTTGGAAATGAATTGTCCGAGGAGACACACACGCTGGCAAAGCAAGCGCCTTTACTGGGAAGGGGCACCCAGAAGGAGGCAGGAGGGTGAGGGAACCCAGGAGGCGGCTCCCCGCGTGGCTCGCGGTCTCAGGGTTTGTGGTGATGGGTTCAGATTCCGGGCTGTCTTTGCCCAATCGTTATGACCGGAAGTCCTTCCTGGGGGTGCACGTCTTGCGCAGCCGAGATGGATGCCTTCGAGAAGGACTCTGGGAGGTGGTAGGATACGCGGAGTCCCCTTTTGACCCTTCTGGAGCTTTTCTGGTTGGTGGTGGCTTGTCAGTCCCACGTTCCTTTCCAGGACCTCCTGTCGTGAAATAACTCACGCAGATGGTTACGGTGGTGTCTGGCCAGGGTGGGCAGTTTCTGGCAGTGTGGTTCCCCTAACAGAAGCTTGTGGGAAACTATATACCTGTTCAGACGCACGAACAAGGCTGACGAGTCTGGCAGAGCTCGTCGTCGTGCAGTGCCCCTGAGCCTGCACGTCTGTCTGCATCACGGTGCGAAGGATCGCGGAGGATGCGGATTGCTTGGCTCCTGGGAGATGGGAGTTGGTGCACAACTCTTCCCAGGGGTGTTTATCAGGGATACAGAGCAGACCAACCCGGGCTCAGTGCAAGGCCCCGGCTTCCCATCTCTCTCCATCAGGAGTAGACACTCCAGAAACACGCGCAGAGATGGTACCGTTTCTTGTCACTGAATTTCATGAGCCCCATATTAGAGAACTTGGGAGTTTTTAAGCGTTCATCACAAAAGGAAGGATTTGGGGCAGCCTGCACCCTCTTGTTTGGATCAAAGTCTGGTCCACGGGGCGCTTTGTGATCTGAACGTTTAATGAAATAATTGGTATTTGCCTTCCGGAGTGAGAATTGACTTTCTTTGACCTCCTTTGGAGTTCTTCGTTTTAAGATAAGCTCAAATATTGACAGAACTGGAACTGAGATTAAAGGACATATAAAGTGCATTAGTGTTCTAGGAAAGCAAGAAGAAAGACCCGGGGCCTCTCCCACAGTAAATAAAAGCGACACAGATTCTTAAGAAAACACTGCTGAATTTCACTCGTGTGTATGATGAAATGGATTAAGTTTACAGTGGTCTGAAGAGCAGGATGGATTCTTCACCTTGACACCCCCAGGAACAAACCACAGCCTCACCCGAGCTCCCTTTTTATTCATCTCGACCACTTTCTTTTTGGTGTGCGACGCAGTCTGACGCATAATGAAAGCCAGCTGTCGGCCCCCAGAGGCCACGAGGGAAGGGTCCGCAAACGCTCTCAATGCCAGCTGCCCAGCCCAGGCTCTCACTTGATAAGTCACTTAAAGAAAGATGGCAGGAGGAGAGGAAAAAGCTGACTGTCGATGCCCTCGTCATCAGAGGATGAATTATCCGCGTGCACTGTGCATTATCTGAGGCTTCCGGTGTCCCAGTAGTGGATTTGTAGATTTATCCCAAGCTGGAGAAAGAAAGAAAGGAAGGAAGGGAAAGGGAGGAAGGAAGGAAGAAAAGTATGTCCTATTTGCGATCTAAGCAGGATTTAGGATTCAAAATGATGACTAATTATTGAAGGGGCAAATAGAGAATTACCTGGTTCCTAGTAAATATAAACGAATATGTTTAATGTGAGAGAAGGACAGAGCAACACGGAGTTCCCATTTCCCCTTGTAAAATATTTACTGTTCAGGTCCTCCTCTCCAGTCAAATCAGTCAAATATTTACTGTCAAAGTTCAGGGGCAAGGAGAGACACGTGGCCATATGATGCTAGGATCCATGCTGGCCAGACTGGAGTCAGAGCCCCTAAGTTTTAGTCTTCATTTAACCACCCTGGCTCTCTGTGTTTCTGGAAGGAAAAAAAAAAAATCACTGAAATATTTTCTGCCAACCGGTGAGTTATTAAACAGAAGTTATATGGCTCAGATGGTAAAGAATCTGCCTGCAATGCAAGAGATGAGGGTTCGATCCCTGGGTCGGGAAGATCCCTTGGAGGAGGGCATGGCAACCCACTCCAGCATTCTTGGCCTGGAGAATCCCACGGACAGAGGAACTTGGTGGGCTACAGACCACAGGGTCGCAAAGATCTGAACACAACTGAGCGACTAAGACTTTCATGTTTCTTCTTCATGTGCTTTATGAAGGCTCGTGACAAACATCTGCATGTATCTTTGAGGGCTTTGAGATTCTGTGATGTTGTTCATTGGGATGGACTTTTGCTGCTTAGTTGAATCACACCGACGTTGTAAAACTGTTGTAAAACCGTAAAACGTTGTAAAACGCACGATCTTTAACATCAGCTTGAAATTCAGCAAAGATAGGCGATATATCTTTCAACGTTGTCAATTTTTAGGCCATTTTAATCATTCTCAGTACAAAGAAAATGCTTGTTCTAGAGTTTAGGGTGCCCCTTTCTCCAAAAAGTGTATATAATTTGCCCTTTGAGTTTGGTTATGGTCCTGAGGGGTTTCTCTGTGGGCTCAAATGATAAAAAAAAAAAAAAATCCCCTATAAATGCAGGAGACACCAGCTGGATCCCTGGGTCAGGAAGATCCCCTGGAGGAGGAAATGGCAACCCACTCTAGTATTCTTGTCTAGGAAATCTCATGCACAGTGGAGCCTGGTGGGTGGGGCGGGTGGGTACAGTCCATAGGGTCACAGAGAATCGGACAGGACCGAGCAACTGAACAACAGCAGCAACGTGGTCCTGACACGTCCTGTTGATTCCTCCTGGCACAGGAGAGTGAGACTGGGTGGTAGGGGGTCGGGGGGGAGCAGGGAATTGGGGTGGATAACTGAGGGGCGGGAAGAGGTGTTTGCCCTGTCCTGCACACAGTTTTTCATCCATTGCATTCAGCCTCCACTTTGCTACTCAGTTCCCATCTCAGTTTTTCCCTCTGTATCTGGGAAGCCCCTGTATCTGTCCACAAGAAGCAAGCACATTCTGTTGGTTGCAACAGGATCTACACGTCTGAAGTGACTCAGCTTTCAACACTGCCTAGAGGTTTGTGAGTAGGTCCCCTACCCTCTGTCTGGCTTCTGCGAGGAGTGCAGGCCTGAGTCAACTTCTTAATAAAACTGACCGAAACACCCAACGGGAGTCTATCTATTCCTCTGCCGAGTATCAACAAAAGCTGTTGGAAAGACTGGTAGCTCTGCTAGGTCCATGAGAGTGTTTCCACTGGACCTTTCTCTTCTTTTATTTATTGATGGTCTTAATTCCTTTTTTAAATTTATTTTTAATTGAAGGATAATTGCTTTACAATACTGTGTTGGTCTCTGCCATACATCAGCATGAATCAGCCACAGGGATCCAAATGTCCCCTCCCTGCTGGACCTCCCTCCCGCCTGTCTAGGTCGTCACAGAGCCGGGAACCGCACCCCCTGTTGCGCACCAGCTCCCCACGCGTGTCGTCCATTTTTCACTCGGGATGTGCGGATGCGCGCGTTTCAGCGCTGCTCTCCCGGTCCCTCCCGCCCTTTCCTTCCCCACCGGGCCCGCAAGTCTGTTCTCCACTGGACATTTCTCTTCTGGTTTAATGTTTTCAGCTGCAGCTGTGTGCTAAACAGAGAAAAATCCACTGTCAGGATTTTCTGGGCCTTGGGTCAAATGTCCCTCGGTTGTCATTCTAATCTTAAGGTCCTTTAAACAAAAGAGCTTTGTCTCCAAACATGGATCAGTTATTTCCTAAATTAGGTGAATAGCTTACCTAAGCTAAGACAGGAAGCCACTTTATTAATGGATTCAGGACAAATCCACAACATTAAAACATTTGATATCGCTCATAAATACAAAAGGGAAATAAATCTGGCTGAGAACAAGAAAAATGCCTGGGTCCAATCTCTCTTAAATCCCTTAAAGTTAGAAAAAAAAAATGAAATCTTTCCTGATACCTCAAATTTTCACAATGTTGTCTTCAGCTTTACTCTGTCCCTCACCTAATTTTCATTTAAAAAACCTACATCTTAAACACTCCATGTGCTACTCACTTTTCATTTCTCGATAGGAGTTTGGAGGAATTCTTTTAAATCACTGGAAATCATGGACAAAATAATGGAAATCTTCCTCAGCAGAAGTTTCTTTAATTGCTGACACTCTTTGCTCCAGCATGAATTTATCACCACTAAGGGTATTAGCCTGGTGAAACTTCAAAAATCTCCTATTCCAAGAATAGTTGGAAGGACTGAAAAAAAAGACAGTATTCCCTCACCATTATCAGAGCGATTCTGCACACACAGCTGCTTTGACAAGATTATCCAAAAGAATAAAAAATGGAGATTCAGTGGAAGGCAGTCTTTAGGTTTCTGATCAAGAGTTATTCCCATACAGAGCCCCTGAATATTTCCCAGAGTGTATTTGACACTCACCTTGCATGAGAATCTTTTTTTTTTTTTTTACTTTGCTCAAGTCCTGCTGCAGAACTCCTCCATCTTTAAGAAAGTAAGGTGAGGAAATCTACTTTTAAGTAGTTCCCCAAATGAATGAATGCTAAAGTTTGACAACCATTAAAACATGGAACTATACCAAACCTGGACTTCCCCAGTGGCTCAGCAGTGAAGAATCTGCTTGCAAGTCAGGAGCTGCAGTAGACACAGGTTTGATCCCTGGGCTGAGAAGATCCCCTGGAGGAGGGCATGACAACCCACTTCAATATTCTTGCCTGGAGAATCTTGGACACAGGAGCCTAGTGGGCTACAGTTCATGGGGTTGCAGAAAGTCAGACACAACTGAAGCGACTTAGCGTGCATGCAAGCATACCAAATAGAATAGCAGTTGAAGGCTTTTAAAGCACAAAATAAAAGCCTAATAAATGTGACTATTTCAAAACAAACAAGAAATTGTTTAACGGACACCACAACCAATGTTAAAGCATAACCTAAAACCAGTTAGAGATTAGTACTCAGTTTAAAGACTGATAAGTCACATTTTAAAAAGGCATGAAACTCAGGAGAAAAATTAGGCAAAATATTTTTTTAAAGCCTTTCAAAGCAATAAACTCAAATGTTCAAAAAAAAGTATGAAAAGATGTTCAGTTTAACTGGTAGTCAGGGAACTACAAATCCAAACAAAAACAAAATGCCATTTTATAAACTTTCAAAAATTAAGACATTTGTTAGGACCAGTCACAATCAGAAAGGCAGATAAACAGGAGCTCTTGTAAACTACTGGAGTATAAATTGGTGCAACCACTTTGGCAGGAATGTTCAAATGTGCGTGCCAGCAACTGAGAGGGCACCTATGGCCATATAATTTACTAAAACAAATGACCAGCTACGTGCAAAAGGATATATGCGTGATAACCCTGCTTATAATTGCTCCAAGCCAGAACAAATGAAATATGGGATTTTTGTATGACAGAAAAACGTACTTAAAAGAAATGAGCAAGACCTGTATGTGTCAGAATGAATAATTTTCAAAAGCTAAATTGAGTGAAAAAAATTAGACACAGGAGGGAATTGATGTTATTTTATTATTTTTGTGGATGTTAAGGCACAGTATACGTGTGTACCTGCACACATCAAGATATGATCAAATGCACCTAGATTAGTAACTTCCATGTGGATTGCAAGGTTATAAACCGAATTCACCACAGCAATTGCTTCTAGAGAGGGAAAGAGAAATGAGACACAGGAGAAAAATTCAGATGGTTAACACCATTAATAGTTAATACTTACCTTTCTTTATTTGCTATCTGCTTTATGTTTAGTACCATATTTAGTCTCCTAGCAATCATTTAGGATACCGTTACTAATGTCCGCTATTTTTAAATGTCATATTTCTAGTATTGATGCATGCATACACACACATTTTAAATCTCAAGCCAATTTAGAAGGGGGGAAGAAACATATTCTAAGTCTGAGTAGTGAGATTTGGGTGCAAGTTAGCGGATCATATTATTTCTGTCATTTCTCTTTTTTGTTTTTGTTTTTAGCTTTTCTTTAAAATATATACCTAAGATCACGTTAGAATGCCTATGACACTTTTTCAATTAAAAAAAAAAATCCTGCTTTTCTGCTTCACTTCATCTATACTGTTTCTGACCTATATACCCCACTCACACTCACACACACACACACACACACACACGCTATGCCACACACACATTTGAGTGTATATGCAGGTACACGTATATATGCCTGTATGTGTGAGTGTGCATGCATGTATGAATCTGTGTATATGTGTCTGTTATATTATTGTAACTTCCTAAGCTACGTCCACACCAAGATGTCTACAGTGGCCCTATTCATAATTGCCCAAACTTGGGAGCAACCAAGAAGTCCTTCAGTAGGTAAAAGGGTGAGTGAAGTCTGCCCAAACAGCAGAGGATCATCCAGGACTGAAAAGAAACGAGGAATCCAGCCAAGAGAGACAAGGAGGCGCCTTGGATGCGCATTACCTAGTGAACGAAGCCAGTGGCCATGAAGCCGAGTGAAAAGGCTCCATACGGTCTGTTTCCAGCCTGAATGATGGCTGGGGAAGGCAGAATTGCGCAGACAAGAAGAGTGGTGGTTACTAGGTGCTAGGGCAGGGGAGATGAATAGACCGAGCCCCGGGGCCTTTTAGTCCTGAGACCCGATTCTGTATGACTGTAGGGGTGAGTATATGTCGTGGTACTTTTGCTCCTACCTATAGAATGTAACCATCAAGCGTGGAGGCTAATGTAAGCTATGGGCTTTGGGTGACTATAGGGTGTCAATGCAGGTTCATCCTGGGTACCGTAGGCACCATTCTGATGAATGATGTTGATAGTGCGGGAGGCTGAGTGGGTGTGGGGCAGGGTGTGCGGAAAACCTCTGTACTGCCTTCTTAATTCTGTTGTAAACCCAACAGTGAAAAGAGCCCAGGCTCAAAAGTTTAAGTGACTTAGCAGAGGCTGACAGATGGAGAACTGGAACCGGGCTGGTGTGACGCCATAACCTGTTTCTAACCCACACGCAGGAAGCGTGGGTGTTATTATCTGCTGCTGTTTAGTAGCTCAGCCGTGTCTGAGTCTCGGCGACCCCATGGACTGTAGCCCGCCAGGCTCCTCTGTCCGTGGGGTTCTATAGGCAAGAAGACCGGAGTGAGTGGCAGTTCCTTCTCCAGGGCATCTTCCCCGCCCAGGGACCGATCCCAGTCTCACGTCTCCTGCATTAGCAGCAAGGCCTTCACCACTAGTGCCACCTTGGAAGCCCTCCGTTGGTATAGAAATGAATCCACTAAGGCGTTGAGCCGTCAAAACCGCCTCACCTTTAAACCATCTCTGGCACTTAGTCTGTCTTAAGGACTCACCAAGGGCTCTCTTCAGAAAACTCTTCCCCAGCCCCCCGAGCCTGCTCAGGAACAGTCATTCGTCCTTCTGATCCTTTCCGATTAGTTGTTCTTTGAGTTGAATCCGATCACTGAATCCGATTATGGAAATTACCGGCCACTTTGAATGTCTTAATCCCTAGGGGCTGGTCGATCCCTCCCAACATCCAGCAGGAAGGAAAAAGGAACAAAGAAGAAAGAAACCTGAGCGCCTGCCTCTCCGTTTCCTCACCTCGCTCTGGAAAACTACAGATGTATCACTTTGCAGGCAAAACCCCAGGGCCCCAGGGCTCTCTCAGCTCCGCCAGTGCCGTCTCAGTGGGTCAGGCACACTCACACCAGAGCTTAGCTAACAAGAACACACGTCTGTGTTGTGCAGAAGGAAGGGTGGGGTTTTCAGTGGGGTGTGTGTGTGTGTGCGCATATGTGCTTGGTTGTGCCCGACTCTTTACAACCCCATGGACTGTAGCCTGCCAGTCTCCTCTGTCCTTGTAATTTTCCAGGCAGGAATACTGGAGTGGCTGCCGTTTCCTGCTCCAGGGGTCCTTCCCGACCCGGGGACTGAACTCGCGTCTCCCGGGACTTCGGCATTGGCAGGCAGATTCTTTCCCACTGGGGCCACCTCGCTGATGCCGTTTCCCAGATATTTCTTGTTTCTGATGTAAAAGACGATGCATTCTCACCAGCTTTGCTACTTACTCATCAGAAATTGGAAACAATTATTAATATTTTAAGCAGATACTGCCTTCCTGTTTCTGCGTCTTCAAAACTCAGGTTAACTGTCTTAGGTTTACCTAGCGCCTGGAAGTTGCAGCAGATTGCTGCTAAGGTGATGAGAGACGATCCGGGTTCCCCCAGCGGGTGAACCCACGTGGAGAATTAGGTTCGCAGTTCAGCTTAAGGAGCCTCGGTTCACAGAACTATCAGACTGGTGTGGTCCCTGCTCTTTGTGTATTTATTTTTAACCCTGTATGGAGGGTTGGCAGCTTCATCAGGCTTCCTAAAACGCAGGGTTGACTTGAAGGGCACACATGCCCCAGAAGTGCTTGGCCATCTCTTCTCACGGCTGGGCGACCCCTCTTTCTCGTATCTCAGTCCCTGTTGGTGGGCCTGTTCCCTGATCTCCTTAATAACAACTGGCTGGTCACTTCTGTTTCTTCCAGCAAATCACAGAAGAGGCGAAGGTTCCTGCTCTCTGTTTAACCTGCTTCATTTGGTCAGCTCTCCTGCACAGCCAGGTTGTCTCCTAGGCTTTCCTGAGGCCAGATGGGTATTTTCCTGGTATGGCCAATCACCAGTCCCGTCCAGCTGAAAAATAGAAGACCTGATACCATTTCCATAAAGCATACACATTAAAAAAACATCAGGCACTGATCTAAATGCTTTATGTGCCTGATCATGTTTTAAATCTCTCCCACTCTAACTGAACCTATCGTCATCTCAGTGGAAGCGTCTCGGTATTTAACTTTATCCTCCTCCCACCAGGCCTTCTGACCTCCCTGAGCTTCTTTTGGCTGTGCTCCCAGCCCCGAACCAGTGACAGTCCTTTCAAACACACTATCACCAGAAGCCTCCATTTGTTTTATCCCTTACTTCCTCAATTCTCCGATTTCAACTTGCTAACAAAAGAGAATCTCTCCATTATAAAATATCTCTGTATTTCACCTCTGCATCTCAGAATTTCTTTCCGATTCGTTTCCACATTCTTGTCCCTTTTGGTTTATAATTCGTCTCCAGACTTCTTCTGTTCTTCTGCACACGCATTCTCATCTAGTCAAATCCTCAAGAGGAAAAGCAAAAGAATCCTCCTCCAGTCTTGCTTCCTCCTCAAACTACAGTCTCACGCTCTTCCCTCCTCCCACTGCTGAAAGTCTAAGAAGTGTAGCCCACACTCACTCTTTCTGCTCTTTTCACAAGTTATCCTTGACCTTAGCCTGCTCTAACCTGTTGTGACCACTTTGGAGAAAGTGTTCTCCAAGCCGACACAAAGACATCCAGTGTGCGAAGATCTCAGTGCTCTCTTATCAGTTTCCAAGCAGTCCGAATATTCTACAGCAGTAAATTTAATGCACTACAGGACGTTCTATACTCAAATCCACGGCTGCATTTAATTCTCACGTTGGTATTGCTTCCATTTTATAAGGGCTTGCCTTGTGGCTCAGCTGGTAAAGAAGCCGCCTGCAATGCGGGAAACTCAGGTTTGATCCTTGGCTCCGGAAGATCCCCTGGAGAAGGAAATGGCAACCTGTTCCAGTATTCTTCCCTGGAGAAGCCCATGGACAGAGGAGCCTGGCGGGCTACAGTCCATGGACTCTCAAAAAGTCAGACATGACTTAGCAACTAAACCACCAGCCACCGCCACTTGTGGCTTGTGGCTCAGCTGGTAAAGAATCTGCCTACAATGTGGGAGACCTGGGTTCAATCCCTGGGTTGGGAGGATCCCCTGGAGAAGGGGAAGGCTACCCACTTCAGTGTTCTGGCCTGGAGAGTTCCATGGACTAGTCTATGGGGTTGCAGTGAGTTGGACACAACTGAGTGACTTTCACTTTCCATTTTATAAACCAAGAAGCTATATAAAATGATTTGCACAAGTACCATAAGCTTTACAAAACTCATGTCAAGTCCAGTTCTTTTGACACCATGGACATTTAAAGCAACTGGAAATTGCCCTTGCGTTTCCTATGGCGCGATGCTTCTGGCTCATCCTCTGTAGGTCACTGTCTGTAACTATTCCATTAGTCGGCCACTCCTTCCGTTCACCTTTCTACGCAGGTTTCTGCTGAAGTTTCAGTCTGGTTCTCTTTCCTCCTCCCTTCACACCTGCTTCCTGGGGAACATATCTATCCATATTGCCCTTGGCTCTCTCCCAAATTACATTCTGAGCCCGCTCATTTCCACTAAGGTCCAGATTTTGTATTTCAGCCTCCACCTAAGCATCTCTCTATGGATGATTTTTGCTGGCACCATAAATTCAATATATCTGTGATCAAATGCATGATCTCACCTACAAACAAAGGAAACTAACGAGGTGTTCCCTAAGGTTCCTTTTTCTTGGTCATCTCCATCGTTTAATCACTCACACCGTCCAACTAGTTGTTGTTCAGTCCCTAGGTCATGTCCAACTCTGTGACCCCATGGACTGCAGCTCCAGGCTTCCTTGTCCTCCACTATCTCCCAGAATTTGCTCAAGTTCATGTCCCTTGAGTCGGTAATGCCATCCAACCATTTCATCCTCTTTCACCCCCCTTCTCCTGCCTTCCGTCTTTCCCAGCATCAATGTCTTTCCCAGTGAGTTTGTTCTTCACATCAGGTGGCCAAAGTATTGGAGCTTCAGCGTCAGCATCCAGCTAGAAGTCCAAATAATTTTGAATTTTCCTTTTCTCTCAGAAACCTACTAATTCCAATTGTGAACTTTTCCCAGAAAGTCTTGTTTCCACTGATATGTCCACCATCCTAGCGCAGATGCATGTTATTTCTCATGCAGACTATTCAAATCCTCACTGAAAATGGCTCTGCATTCATCCCTTTTCATCCCAGAGGAATCTATCACACGGCCTGGTCATGTCACCCCTCTGTGTAAAGACCTCAGACACTATCTATGATTTATAGACACAAGGTCACATTCCTTTCCTAACCTGTCATTCCAAGCCACCCCCTATCTGACCCCAGCAGAACGTTTTAAAGTCATGTCCCACTAGATCTCACTATGTGAGTGCACGTTCGCCAAATTGGGCAAATCACGTGCTAAACAAACACATCTGCTTTCTCCCTTCTGGAACTCTGCTGAGGCGTCGGGGGGGTCCTCTCATCTCCGCTTGATAACCACCCCCACCCACTAAGCTGTTGTTCAGTCACTCAGTTGCATCTGACTCTTTGCGACCCTGTGGACTGCAACACACTAGGCTGCCCTGTCTTCCACTGTCTCCCAGAATTTTCTCAAACTCACGTCCATTGAGTTGGTGACGCCATCCAACCATCTCATCCACCCACTATGTACCGGTTTCTATACTAGTTCTAACTTCTACACTGCTAAAAATAACCAGGAAACTGAGGGCTGCCTGGCCCTTCTCTCATAGATATAAAATGTATTCTAGAAATATCAATGTGCCTCAGGACCATTGCAGTTTTGAAATCAGCACATATAACCTGTTTGAGGGTAGAGAGGACAACAATGTCCATCCAGAAGACTGGGGCACTTACTCACCCAACAGCAATCATCTCCTCTTTGCCAGGTTTTGTGAGATGTCCATTTCTCAATCTTCATGTGAAGGATTCATGATTGCCAGTAGACTTCCTGATTCCCCAGGCCTCTGACAAGAACTTTCATCTCTTTGATTCTACTTGCATCTCTGATCCCCTCCACCTAGGTTTATAGAATTCTGGGAATTACCCCAAACAGGAATGTTTTGGTCCTTAAACAGCTGTCTCAGAAACTTGACCCAGTGAGGGTCTTCCCTGGTGGTCCAGTCTCTTCCTTGGTGGTCCAGAGGCTCCACCTCTCAATGCAGGAGGTGCAAGTTCCATCCCTGGTCAGGAAAACTAAGATCCTACATGCCACAAAGACTTAAAAAACAACTTGACCCAATGGCCTAGGGTGAACAGCCTTGTCTCTCAAAACTCAGGTCCACCTGCGACTATAGAACGTGATCTTACGTGAACATAAGGTCTTGTGATGTGATTACTTAAGATGAGGTCACACTGGATTAAGGCAGGCCCTAAGTCCAGTGGCTGGCATCCTCGGGAGAAGGCCCCATGGGACACAGACGCACATGGAGGCAGAGGTTCGAGTGAGAAGTCTAGAAGCCAAGGAATGTTAAGAGCTGACAAGAGAAAGCCAGGAGAGAGGTGTGGAATAGGTTCTTCCCGCTGACCACTTGATGTCAGACCTCTAGCCATCAGAACTCCGGGGAATCCGTTGTTATTGTCTTTAGGCATTCCCTTCCCAGTTTGCAGGGTTCTGTTCCAGCAGCCCTAGGTGGCCAGTCGGTTCGGTCAACCCTGGACACAGAAAACTGCCACCCAGCTTAGGTCACATCACGTCTCCTGCACTTTTGGAGGGGTTCCTTTTTAAAAAAGTAGTCTCTGACACATCCCAGAAAGTCACCTCTGCATCTTTTTGGGAGGGGGACAGACTTTTGGAGGTTTTCCTGAGAGTCTGCTTTCCCACCCCCCCCCACCAGCCCCTCCGCCCCCGCACAGGACTTGTCTCTCCTCTGTCAGCATTATCCCTAAGCTCGTCCAGGGGAACTGTATCTGCAGCTTCTGAGAGGGTCACTCAGGACGTCAGCCTCCCACTCCTATATCATCCAGTGCCTCTGGTCAGAACACACGCTTCTGCCTATTGCAACTTTACAGCCTCCTCTGCCTGGTGGCTCAGATGCTAAAGAAACCACCTGCAATGCAAGAGACCCAGGTTCGATCCCTGGCTCAGGAAGATCCCTTGGAGAAGGACATGGCCACCCACTCCAGCATCCTTTCCTGGAGAATCCCCACAGACAGAGGAGCCTGGCAGTCTGCAGTCCTTGAGGTCACAGAGTCGGACATGACTGAGCGACTCACACGCTGCCCGTGACACTTATCACACTCTGCCTTCATTGAAGCTGGTTGCACACAATTCTTGCCTTCCGTCCACAACTGATTAAAACTCTTAAAGACAGGCAGCAGATTACATTCACATCCGTGTACAAACCAGCACCTTTGGTAGTACATGCATTCAATACCCGTCTATTTCCAGCCCACAATATAGGAAGTAAGTCTCAAGGTAATTAGTCAGTGTTTGGTCAACAAGCCTTGGATCAAAATGTGATATCTGAAGCTTTCCTTTGCCTCCTTTAGCCTGCTGAAAAATAAGCCTAGACCTTTCTTTGCTTCAGCTTCCCTACCCTTCTGGTTAAATTATTTGCTATCAGACACCACTGACACTCCTCCTTTTTCTTTGAGGCAGGAAACCGCCCCCAGCATACATTACTCTGAACCCATTCCACTTCTAAATCTCAAAGACCAGAGAGCAGAGGAAGCTGGAGAGAGGCCAGAGGGACCAACTTTATTCCTCCTCCTGTGTTGTGCCCCCCATGTCTAATCTTCCCCACCCTACTAGGTGATTTAAGAATTTCATCCTTTCTTTGGACTGGAAGAGGAAGCGGGGGCTGGAATTAGGTGTACATAAACTGTTGAAACAGCTTTCAGTGGACTCTGAATGCTGAGCCAGACTATTGTGTGGATCGAGCCGCCCAAGCCTCTCGTTTGAGAACGAAGGTCCGCAGGCTTTCTCTGGCACAATGCCTATCAGCAGAATCGCTGAAGCCGAGGCTCAGAAATAAATAACTGCTCTCTCCAAGCAGGAGGCTGGTAAACAAGGCAGACACTGAGCCCTGCCAAGAGGAAGCCCATAAAGCAGGCAACTGCTGAATCTGATGCCAAAGGGGAGACTTCCACTCTAATCACTAAAGCTTTCAGAAAGCTAAATCAGACCCGAGAGCCATCAAGCTCCGGCAGAATGACAGCGGCAGAGAGATCAGGGGTTCCGATGTTCCCGTTCACATGAGATTCCTTCAAGGACCTTCTAGACTTGTGAGATCATCAAACCCTGTCTCAGACGCCTTATCAGAACTTCTGATGCCACACCGCAGATTTGTGACTTAATTTAACTGCCCCAGATGATCCGACGCACGCCCACGGTGGGGGAAAAAACACGTAGTGGTCCTTTCTGGCTCATATGCCTTTTCCAGTTACTAAATGGTGACCTTCAGCTAATTTGTTCTTATTACTGGAGTGTAATTGCTTTGCAGCTTTGTGCTGGTTCTGCTGTTCAATGAAGTGTATCTGCTTTATATGGACATGTATCCCCTCCCTACAGGACCTCCCTCCCACCCCCCACCATCCCACCCGCAGCATCCCACGCCTCCCTGTGTCTTATAACAGCTATTTTACACGTGAGACCATGTATGTGTGCGTGTGTGTCCAGTCGTGTCTGACTCTGCGACCCCATGGACTGAGGCCCGCCAGGCTCCTCTGCACACGGGATTCTCCAGGCAAGATTACTAGTGTGGGTAGCCTCTCCCTTCTCCAGGGGATCTTCCTGACCCAGGACTGAACCCTCATCTCTCACGTCTCCTGCATCGGCAGGCGAGTTCTCAACCCCTGTGCCATCTGGGAAGCGCAGTAGTGTGTACATGTCACTTCTAATCTCTTAAGCCGTGAAGCCACTTCTCTCAACACTAAAAACAGAGATGATAATAGTACCTTATCATAGATCTATATGAGGATTGTATATAAAGGGCCAAGCAACATGATTGTTACACAGTCATTGCTGAATAAACTCCTGCCAGAGAGGCTAATTTCCTATTAGCTGCAGCTACTAAATGCGCGTCCACACTTCAGTCAGAAATTCTATGCTATTAATTCTCATTGTAAAACGTGGTTGCTGTATCAGTCATTTCCTGAAGGAGATAAAATATGACTCGATAATGAATATTACTTTTATTTGTTGAAATACTCGTAGAGCGTTTGATCCCCAGGAAGTTATCATCATCAATGGTTTTACGAGTGTACGGAGAGTCATTTTTAGGTGTGGAGCAAGAGAAAAGTAAATATGAATGCTTCTCCACTGTTCAAAGACGAAGGTCCTGAGATCAAAGAGCCCGAGTGACGTGACCACATCCCTGGAGACAGTGCCAGAGGCCCCCTTGCTGATAAGGCAGCCGCAGGTGCCTCGCACCTGAGCTCCCCTCTGAATGCCTGCTCCAGCGCTCTGCGGGCAAGAAACACTGCAGAGTGTCCGAGAATTATTTTATGACCCTAATAGTCATTGTTTCTTTAGTGACTGAAGTCTACACCTGTCACGCTCGGGTTTTGTTTTTTTCTTCCTCTTTTTCAATCTGGAAACTTTCCTTTCCTCAGAGGCTCCTAAATAAGAAATTAGAATAATAAAAATGGAAATTTTTTTTTTAAAGGTGACTACCTCCTTGTTGAACTCTGGGCCACCTCAGCTGTTAAAACAGAGAGCCTGTGGGGCTCCCTGGAGTGGGAAATGCCTGACTATCTTGGGGAGCTTACTCAGTGACCAAAGGGGATTCTACAACTTCTCTGCACACACACACAAACACACACTCAACCTAGCCTCTACTCACCTCCTTCCTCTGCTCAGGTCTTTTATCAGCCTGTTGACTAGGCTTTGGCAATGGAACCGTAGAAAGCTCAATCACGTAAAAGCACCTAATACGTTTGCTCATAATTTCTAAAGTTTCACACCAGCTACAAGACAGTGGAGCACTTTGCTTTCTGTAAGAGCTTTAACAAGGCAACTTACTGCCATCCTTTGATGAGTATATTTTATAGATTATATGACTTTGTAAGCTTTTTGAATAGTCAAGCTGTGCAATATTCTCCCACCCCCCAAGTGTTTTGTGTTTTCCTAGTAACTATTTTGTTCTGTTTTATTTTTCTAGACCATCAATTTGGTTAAAGTTGCATTCTATGGTAAACATATGAGAGTTCAAAACAAGAAGAGGCTTACTCAGCGTGTTTCTTTGAATATCATCATCCATGTCCCAAGGACAGTACTGGAATTTCAGCGCAACCCTTGTGTTCATATGGCCTACATAACTTTCCTTTTATGAAAAGTTATTTTATCAAGAAAACCAAATGATTGTCTGATCACTGTGTAGGGATGTATGCTGTTATTTATTTAAATACCTAACATAATAATAATTTTATTGGGGAAAATTTTGTAAGACTATATGGGCTTCCCTGGTTGCTCAGATGGTAAAGGATCCACCTGCAATGTGGGAGACCTGGGTTCGATCCCTGGGTGGGGAAGATCCCCTGGAGGAGGGTGTGGCAACCCACGCCAGTATTCTTGCCTGGAGAATCCCAGGGACAGAGGAGCCTGGTGGGCTGCTGTCCATGGGGTCGCAAAGAGTCGGATGCGACTGAGCAACTAAGCGCACACATATGAAAGTATGGGAGTATCTCAAAGGGAAATGAACGAAAAGCGCTCATCACCTGATGTCTCTAGAAAGTACCCAAAGCAGTGCTGGGCGACAGCACAGATGTGAGCCACATGTGCAACGTCTAAGGGGTCTAGTAGCCACACTTCAAAAGAAATAAAAAGAAACAGGCAAGGTTATTTAACCCAGTATATTCAAAAGTTTATTTAAATATGTAATCAACATAAAAATTATTAGTGAACAATATTATTATACTTTCTTTTTTATTATGTCTTAAAAATCTGGAGTGTATCTTGTAGAATGTCTCACTTTCGACTCACCACATTTCAGGTGCCTATTGGCCAAGCTTGGCTGATGGCTGCTTACTGTACTGGGTGGTGATGATCTAAATAAATTTTTAAAGGAAAAAATAAGAAATCCAGGAGAAAAGTCAAATGATGTTAAATAATGTAGATAGAGAGGGATGGATATAAGGCACATTTATGACCTTATTTTTAAGTCTAACAGGACAAGACACAGAATGAATACATTTATGTTATTAGAACACTAACCTATGAAATACAACTTTGCTTAAATTGGATAAAAGGCAACTTTTCTATGATTTACTGTTTTTTAAAGAATTATCTCCCCTGCCATCATTAACGTGGGTTTGTAGATCTAACCAGAAGAGCAGTGTAGACACAGTGGCAGGTATTTTAGGAGAACGTCCTTTAACTCCCACAGTTTGTTCAGAGTTGTAAGAAATTCAAAAACATTAGACTTCTTTGCTGGACAGTAGGTATGGTGTATTGGAATGAGCCAGTTAGGTCTGGATATCAGTTTGCACGGTCAGTGAATTCCTTGTCTGAACCTCACTGATTTCTGTGAACTAGAGGCAGTGACCCCAGCCTCACAGGGTGAGGTGATCTGATGAGACCAGGTCCTCGCTGTGGTCACCCAGCTGTTCAGTCACTCAGTTGTGTCCAACTCTTTGTGATCCCAATGGACTGCAGCACGCCAGGCTTCCCTGTCCTTCACTATCTCCCAGAGCTTGCTCAAACTCATGTCCATTGAGTTAAGGATGCCATCCAACCATCTCATCCTCTGTCACCCACTTCTCCCTGCCCACAGTCTTCCCTCGCATCAGGGTCTTTTTCCAGTGAGTCAGCTCTTCGCATCAAGTAGCCAAATATTAATCTTCAGCTTCAGCATCAGTCCCTCTAAAGAATATTCAGGGTTGATTTCCTTCAGGATTGACAGGTTTGATCTCCTTGCAGTCCAAGAAACTCTCAAGAGTCTCCTCTAGCACCACAGTTCAAAAGCATCAATTCTTCAGTGCTCAGCCTTCTTTATGGTCCAACTCTGACATCCATAACGTGATGTCTAATTCACAGCAGCAACTCAGAGAAGAACTCTTTTTTACCTCCTTGACTCTCTTCCATAGTGTGTTGTGGTCTGCTTGGTGAAAGATAGAAAATGTGTCCGAAACAATCCTCAAGCAAGGCAAGACAGCCTTTACTGTAAAGCCAGTGTGAATCACAATTTAAGAGCCCTAGAAACTTGGAGAATGAGGGCTGAAGACAGTCTGGAGGAAATGGGATTTGACCTTGCTTTCACCGTCATGAGCCTCAGCTCTAGACACGGGAAGAACATTGCAGGCAGGAAGATGAGGCACCGATGCCCAGTAGTGCGTGTGATGGAGTGACCAACTGAGTCGATTTGCTTGGAACTGAGGTGGTCCCCAGGAGGCAGGACGCTCCAGGCTAAAACTGGGGCTAACTGGGCTGCTTTGTCACTCTCAGTTCAGTTCAGTTCAGTTCAGTCGCTCAGTTGTGTCCGACTCTTTGCGACTCCATGAATCGCAGCGCGCCAGGCCTCCCTGTCCATCACCAACTCCCAGAGTTCACTCAAACTCACGTCCATCGAGTCAATGATGCCATCCAGCCATCTCATCCTCGGTCGTCCCCTTCTCCTCCTGCCCCCAATCCCTCTCGGCATCAGAGTCTTTTCCAATGAGTCAACTTTTCGCATGAGATGGCCAAAGTACTGGAGTTTCAGCTTTAGCATCACTCCTTCCAAAGAAATCCCAGGGTTGATCTCCTTCAGAATGGACTGGTCGGATCTCCTTGCAGTCCAAGGGACTCTGAAGAGTCTTCTCCAACACCACAGTTCAAAAGCATCAATTCTTCGGCGTCCAGCTTTCTTCACAGTCCAACTCTCACATCCATACATGACCACTGGAAAAACCATAGTCTTGACTAGACGGACCTTTGTTGAAAAAGTAATGTCTCTGCTTTTGAATATGCTATCTAGGTTGGTCATAACTTTTCTTCCAAAGAGTAAGCGTCTTTTAATTTCATGGCTGCAGTCACCATCTGCAGTGATTTTGGAGCCCCCAAAAATAAAGTCTGACCCTGTTTCCACTGTTTGCCCATCTATTTCCCGTGAAGTGATGGGACCAGATGCCATGATCTTTTTGAATTTTGAGCTTTAAGCCAACTTTTTCACTCTCCACTTTCAATTTCATCAAGAGGTTTTTTAGCTCCTCTTCACTTTTTGCCATTAGGGTGGTGTCATCTGCATATCTGAGGTTATCGATATTTCTCCCGGCAATCTTGATTCCAGCTTGTGCTTCTTCCAGCCCAGCATTTCTCATGAAGTACTCTGCATATAAATTAAATAAGCACGGTGACAATATACAGCCTTGACCTACTCCTAGTAGAGGATAAAGAGGAGTCTTGAAGACACACTTCTATGAGTTACAGCTTTGCTAAATGAGACTTCAAGTGAATTTTCAGTGTTTCTTACAAAAAACGGGTTTTCACACCAAAAAAAGTAGAAAGAGGGAAAGAATAGCCAGTAGAGGGAAAATGAGGGGAAAGCTATAGACACACTCTCTACAGCCAAATATAATAACTCAGCCTTTTATCTTGTCTGAATTCATTTCCTCTCTATGTATGAATTAACTCTGAGATTTGCAGCCAATATCTCCCACGTAAGAAGCTTATCTATTAGCTCCCTAGGTTTCCTTGGTAGAAACACTACTCTAAACTTATAACCAGTAAACTTGTAACGCTAGACATGACAGAATAAAAGCATCGTTATAAATGTTCATGGGAGGAACTAAAAAAAAGCAAAAGGCTGTGGAAACTCAGTGAATATGAGTCTCCATGCACAAGAATATGGGTCGTATTCTATCTGTTTAAGGGAAAAGGAAGAAACACTTTAATTACACTAATGGCTTACATTTTTTTTTCATGTAATTACAAGTCTAAAGTTTTTCTTTGCTGCTAATTTTGTATGAAACGTATTCGTGCTAAATATTCCCTTACCATACACCTAGAGATGTTTATTTACACAGATGCAGGGTATTGGAATTTAAGGGGAGGGGGTCATTGAAACCAGAACCCAAGGCCAACCCCTCTCCAACAGTAATTTGTGGTTTTTCCTACATTTAGTGGTTACAAAGGAGCCTTAGACTCTTTGGTGAAGACCAATACTGCACCATTATTTTATGTGAAATTTTAGGGAAAAAATCCTTACTCTCATAACCCAATAAATATTTTAGCTCACTTTGGGTGAGTCTTGTGGTGGTTAGGAAGGGGTGGACAGAATCTGCTGTCACATACGTGAAACCCAATTCCCACAGAAGCGAGCTGCTTGTCCAGTTTCTTATCTCAGTCGTGAAAACAAACCGTGTGTGTCTGGGTGTAAAATAAGGTGGTAATAAAATAAATCAGGCAACGAGCCAAGTTTAGGATCGATTTCCTTTTTGTTTTATTTCATGAAAACTACTACGTGAAAATATTTAAACAAGAACAAAATACCCACTTATCTACACAATGTATAATTTATATGACAAAATATATGGAAGTATTATGAACAGAAGCGCTCATGCAGATGCTGTTCACGTTGGGAATCATAAAAAGTGGGAAATATTTGTTGAAAATAATAAGGGACTGGGCTGGGAAATGTAGAATTTCAGGATGTTTGAAAGTATGATTTAAGTTATAGCCTTGTGATTGGAGCCTCCAGGCATCATTTTCACTCTCCTTCACCGCTAGCAGAACATTGTAAGCAAATAAGAACAAAAAAGGCATAAAGGCAATGATACATTGCATTGCCTGAAAAGGAACAAAGGGAAAATGATGAAGAAAATAGGTCCAGCTAGGTAAAAACAACAACAACAACAACAACAACTCTTGCCTGTAATGTGGAGAAAGAAAAATGCCATTTCACAGTCACGGTCGCTGGATCAAGGACTTGATTTTGTCTTCAAATTTGTTGTTTCTCTCTTAAAAGTTTAGCTCTAGAGTGTAGTTTTCAGTGAATGTTTGGGTAGAAAAGCAATCACAAGTTTAATCTCATATACAACTGGAAATATCTATGATTTTTTTTAAAGTGTTTTCTATGGAATATCAGTGGAGACAATAGCAGCTTTGGGAGTTTCTAGTATGGATATGACAGTGACTTTTATCAAAATTTTGTTTTGAGGTTGATATAATCAGTACAATGTTTTAGCCTCCTTTCAAGAAATTATGTATTTTGTTTGTATGTATATATGAAGTGCACAATTGCTTGGTGGGAAAGGGGGTACGCTTTTTGATCATTAAAAATGACATGGATAAAATATTTAAATGTTGATAAGGTAAAAGTGTTTATAAAATAGAAAAAGCATGTCTTGACTCTACCTTAGCAACAAGCAAACGAGCCTGTAATCTCATGTCTGTTTGGACATCTTCTTCTGGCTTCATACGATGTTACTGTTTTGAAGCCTTTTGCAATCCTCTATGATGTGGAAGCTTCTCTTATTTTACTTGCTCCCTGGGAAGGCTCTGGGAGTTGACAACGGACCCATTTAACACCCTTGCCTGCCGCCTTGTGGTTGCCAGTTAGAGACTAAGTTTGCCTGTACAGGTGAATGCTGTCAATACTATAATCATGGTGCTTGGCTTACAGGTAACTCAGATCCAACTTTCCCATAAGTCTTTGCTCCTTAGTACACACTGACATATATTCCTGACGTGAGGCAAGCACAGCGCAGAAAACGTGCTCACCCGTATCCAGGATCCTGATCTGTGACCAGGTGACCTGGGCAGTTACTGGGAGAAGGAAGAATGAACAATAAAGAGCACTAAGCAGTTGGTTTGCCATTGGGAAAGAATGATACGATATCCCTACTTTACACAACATATAAAAAGGAATTGCAGAAGGATTAAAGATCTCAATGTAGACTTCAAATTTCTGGTAACGATAGGCTGAGTTGTTGAGTCCAAAGCTCTTGTGGAGAGCAGACGCAGAATAAATTGGTTTTATGCTTGTAACACGTTCTAGGTTAAAGGGAATCACTTACTAGCCATAAAAATTTCGGCTTACTAGAAAAATCTAACAGTTCCAAATGTGTATGAACTGGGACTCCCCTCGTGGCCCAGTGGCTTAGACTCTGTCCTCCCACTCCAGGGGGCCCGGGTTCCATCCCTGATCAGGGAGCTAGATCCTACGTGCCACAGCTAGTAATAAATATCAACTAAAGACCCTGCATGCTGCAGCTAAAAAGACCCCGCGTGCTGCAATGAACATCGGAGATCCTGTGTGCCACAACTAGGACCCGCAACAGGTCTTAGGTATGTGGTAGTATAGTAAATATTTGTTTATTTAATATGTAATAATAAGTGATATATATTCAATGCACATGACATTAATATATATAATATATAATGATATATAAAATATATTATATATTTAATAATACATAAATTTTTTAAATAAATAAATTTATGTGCATTAAATGACATGGTGTTAAGATACACTAAGCCAAAATAAAACTAACTGAAAGAGAAATGGACAAATTCATAGTTATAATGGGAGCTTATTCTTTAGGTGCTACCTCATGAAGACAATAGTATCAGAAAAAATAGGTTAGATATGAAAAATGTAATCTACAAATCTGACTTGCTAAACACATGTAGACTGCTTCAGTCATTAACTGGAGAATTCTTATTAGTTTTGAGCACTGAAGAATCAAGCATAAGTACTGACTAAAAGATATTGCCTTGAAGTTGGTAGGACTATATTAAAATAATTTCTCTTCAGCAGATGACACTGTTGGAACGGTGATGCTTTTTGTCAGGTGGTGACTGGCAGAAAGAGTGAAACTTCTAGAGAATGAATAATGTTCTTGTTTTTTGAGTCCCGGTCTCCTGTGTTTACTTAGTTTGTGCAAACGCATCATCATACACATTTAGGTTTATTTTTCTGAGTGTATAATATATACATAAATGCATACGTTTAAGTCTTCCCTAGGAACTCAGATGGTAGAGAATCCACCTGCATGCAGGCTTGATCCCTGGGTTGGTAAGCTCCCCTGGAGAAGGACATTGCAACCCACTCCAGTCTTCTTGCCTAGGAAATCCCATGGACAGAGGAGCCTGGCGGGCTGCAGTCCACGGGGTCACAAAGAGTAGGACACGACTGAGCAACTAACACTTTGACTTTCATACATTTAATGCATACGTTATTGAAAGATGGCTTACGATTGTCTCAAAATTGGAAATACTAAGGAGTAAGTCTAAAAAAGGGGACAATATCTCTGAGGAAAAAATACAAAATGTTACAGAGAAATTTTAAGAAAACCTAAATAAACAGACATAGTGATAGATAATATTCATGGATTGAAATCTTAATATTGTGAAGACTTCAACTCTTCAAACTAGTCTCTGCATTTAATGCAATCCCAATAACAATTCAAAGTTTTTCCTTTTGATAGACCATGACAAACAGATTTTAGAATTCACATGAACCTGCACAAATCATAAATAGACAAGAATTCTAATTAAAGACAATGTGGGAGAAATTCCTCTTCCTGATACCAGGCCTGATTACAAAGATATAGTAATTTAGTAATTAATCAATGTGGAATTTACACACAGATAAACATAGATAAATGCAAAAGTATTTGATAGCTCAACAAAAGACTATATATGTGTGTGTGTGTGTCTGTGTGTGTGTCTGTGTACACACACATACACAATACATGAGCGAGGTGCTTGCATGCTCAGCCTCTCAGTCACGCCCGATACTATAACCCCATAGGCTGCAGCGCACTAGTCTTGTCTGTCCGTGGAGTTTCCCAGGCAAGAAACTGCAGCGCGTTGCCGCTTTCTTCTCCAGGAGACTGTAATACAGCCCAATCAGGATAGAAAGTGCACATTTTAAGTACTTTGCATGTTATTAATTATACTATTAATCTTTATTTTTCATTTTTATTTTCAACTCCAGAAATACTGAACTATTCAGTATTTTGCCAAGTAGCCTTCACCCAGGTTCTATAAGTGTTAATGCTTTTAGCATGGACACACACACCACACAGAAATACTCACAAGAGGATGACAGCGTGACTGTTCATATCCAGTTCCCAGACAGATGAAGCTAAATCCTGCCACTTAAAGATACATATATAGGTGATAAACCAATGAAGAAAAGAAGGAAGTGATTGCTAACGCAAGCGAGGATAGCAGTTACCTAGGACAGTATGATGTTCGGATGAAGAACGTGACACCCCTGCGTTGAAGATGATGTTCTTTCTCTTTATTAAAGTTGCAAGAAACATTATTCGTATTTAATTAGGTGTATGTTACTGCACAGACATTTTATTCATTTTTCCACATGTAACACATTTCCCAATAAAATTTAAAAACATTTAAACCAAGAATAGTAAAACTTTTTTAAAACATACCTTTTTAAAAAAATCAATTTTTGGTTTTAGCGATCATTTCATGTTTGACTCTGTGCAGCCCCATAGACTGTAGCCTGACAGTCTCCTCTGTCCATAGGGTTCTCCAGGCAATAATACTGGAGTAGGTTGCCATGCCCTCCTGCAGGGGATTTTCCCGACCCAGGGATGGAACCCGCATCTCTTATGCTTAGCCTGCATATGCAGGCAGGTTCTTTACCTCTATTGCCGCCTGGGAAGCCTATAGCATACACTGAGGATGTGTATTAGTATTCAATCATGTCCGACCCTTTGAGATTCCATGGACTGTAGCCTGCCAGCCTCCCCTTCCATGGAATTCTCTAGGCAAGAATACCAGAGTGGGTTGCCATTCCCTTCTCCAGAGGATCTTTCCAACCTAGAGACTGAACCCAGGTCTCCCCCATCGCAGGCAGATTCTTTAGTGTCTAAGCCACAAGCCTGCAGACGATAACACACACTATTAATTACTTGTTCGATTTCAACTTTTTATACTTGACGAAAAGTATCTCTTTTGTTTACTAACATTTTGCCAGTTCTGAGAAGAATGTTCTACATATAGCAGATGTTGATAGTTTATTTGTTCAATGAAATAATTGTACTTCTTTGTATAAACTGTAAATGTTTTAAGAGTTTGGAGAAGAGCAGGGCAAGTATGTCTCAGAGGAGTTAGAAGTTTGAACATTACAATTCCTGCTTGTATTTCTTGTGCCATATGTGGTTGAGATCAAGCAGAAAGAAAAACACCCACATTGGATAGAGGTACAGAAAAGAGTTTAGAAGAAAGACTTTCTTCCTTCAGAATAAAAGTCATGGTTTCTAGATGGGCCCCCGTCATCCATTTGGAGTATAAAATAAAGATCTTTCCTTCTCTTATTTTGGGGAGACGGTTTATGGTTCCAATCACCCACCATACTTTCCTTGAAGGATTATTTTCCTTCCTAAGCTCCTTCTCCTATGATGTCAAAGACAGTGGAGTGATTAGCTCCATAGACTTCTGACTATCTGTTCATACTCGATTTTTTTCCCTTCTACAATAATCGTTGTTCAGTTGCTAAGTCGTGTCCAGCTCTGACCCCATGAACTGCAGCACACCAGGCTCCCCTTTGCTCCACTGTCTCTGTAAGTCTGCTCCAGCTCATGTCCATTGAGTTGATGATGCCATCCCACCATCACATACTCTGTTGCCCCCTTCTTCTCCTACCCTCAGTCTTTCCCAACATCAGGGTCTTTTCCAGTGAGTCAGCTCTTTGAATCAAGTGGCCAAAGCACAGTGCTATTAGGTGCTGAGATTTGGGTGCAAGGAACCCTCTGTGTCCTGAATTCAGCCATTCTTGAACCAAGATTCTGTCTGTGGACTTTTCATTATTACAGGAGAATAATTTCTACCTTTCCTTTTCAGCAAGGTTGGGTTGATTTTTTGTTTGTTTGTTTTTCATCTATAACTAAAAGACCCCTATCTGGTACAATGAGCTAGAATTGCAATCTGCAGATGTATCAGAGAAGAGCATTCTAGACACAGAACAGAATGGGCAGTGAGACGGAAATGTGGGCATTCATTCTGTAAAAGGGAATTAATCTTGTATAGTAATCTGAGAATTATTAGACCTCTCTGAAAGGTTGGATAAGTGTTTCATCACCTATGCTCATTCATGTATTCATTCTGAGGGGTACAGGTGAAGGGTCCGGAAAACCAGAACGTCGCGTTTCAGATCAGTAGCTGTCACTTAATTCCACTTAACCTAAGTTTTCCAGTCTTTTGAAAAAGAAACAACAGTAGAAGCAAACTCCTCAGTGTTTTGTGACAGTTATGTGAGTGATACCTTCAGGGAAGTTAAAATAGTCCATGGAATATTGTAAGCACTCAGTGTATGAAGCAATTATAATCCCTTTACTGATTGGACCCAGTGCAGGACCCTGTCCTTAGAAGGGTACCCTGCTGAGTTTAATGTTCTGCTGTGGCCATCTTGAAATTCAAAATAATTTCTGAGCAAGAAGGCTACATTTTCCTTTTTCAGGGCCCCCGCAATTTAGGCAGCATGTCCCTGGAAGGATGTTCCTTTGCATCACAGGGAGTCATGGCTGAGGGTTGAAAGCAGGGACTTGTGGAACTGGAACCACAGGTCTAAACTTAAGCAGCTCTAATAAAAAATTCCATGACCTCCCATACATCATTCAGCCTGCTCTTCTCTTATCCATTTTGACTTTGTAGTAGCTCTACTATCTGTTTCTTTCCATTTATTCAATTCACAGGTTGATCGTCAGCTCTGGAGTGACAATTTTCTGTAGTCTTTTCATTTATCTTGCTGTCTCAAATTTTTCCTGACTCAATTTGCCTTTTCAAACTGCTACGTGTGTCCAACACTCACTGGAAGAAAACAGATCCACATCAAGGCGACTCATAATAAAATCTTAGGACACATACACACACAAAAAATGAAGACATCTTTAAAAAGTTTTAGGAAAAAAAATAACAGAAATAAAGCACAATAAAAACAGAATGAATGGGATTACTGGGAACAAGAATACAGAAGAAACATGTCTTCAAAAAAAAAAAAACATGTCTTCTGGAAAAAAAAAATCCAAAACAATATGATCCTAGCCAAGCCATCAGGAGGTGTAATGGTGGAATCAATATATTTCAGAACCTGCCAACTCACAAAAAATAAATTACCTGCCATACATCTGTTTGTGTTTGTTTGTTTTCAGGAAGCTCCTGGCATCATTCTTTGAGGTGAGGCAGTATTCCATAAAAGAGGAATTTGTAGGATTTATTAAATAAGAAAGAAGGGAGGACAACTCCCAGGATGATGGTAAAGAGAAGTCTTAGGAAGACAGCTGGTGTCTCAGACATAAGCAGCACCTCACACAGACTGAGGCAGAAGGGAAAAGATGCCACGAACGCACCAACACACAAGCCTACACACACGGGAAACTGATCAGCTGTCTAACACGAGAGCTATATACTGAGAGAAGCTGTGCTGTTATTCCTTTTTCTGGAAACCTCTGAAGCCAAGTAAGTTAAAGTTTCATGAGACAAAGTGCAAAGAAAAAGACAACAGTGGCAACTATTATGAGAAGTCTTGAGAGTCCCTTGGACTGCAAGGAGATCCAACCAGTCCACCCTAAAGGAAATCAGTCCTGAAGAGTCCCTGGAGGGACTCTTGCTGAAGCTGAAACTCCAATACTTTGGCCACGTGATGCAAAGAGCTGACTCATTGGAAAAGACCCTGATGCTGGGAAGATTGAGGGCAGGAGGAGAAGGGGACGACAGAGGATGAGATGGTTGGATGACATCACCAACCCAATGGACGTGAGTTTGAGCAAACTCCAGGAGACAGTGAAGGAGACATGAGTTTGAGTAAACTCTGGGAGTTGGTGATGGACAGGGAGGCCTGGCGTACTTCAGTCCATGGGGTCACAAAGAGTCAGACACGACTGACTGACTGAACAACAGCTATCATGAAAACATAAAAATGCACAGGACGGAATGGCAGGCAGTCTTAAAGCACTGTGTGGCTCAGCTGTAATATAAACAAAACATGCTTAGTCACGGAAAGATGTGCACTGAATACTAATTTAACCAAAAAACTGGGGGAGTGGAAAGGAGGGTGGAGGGGGTCCACCCATCTCCCGTGTGTTGAGTGATAAGTACCTGAGTTAATTCTCCATCAGCTGTAGAGAAAAATGAAAAAAAAAATGGGCAAGATTTTAAAAATTATTCATTATATATATATAAGCATCTGCCTTAGATATATGAAGATCAATACCATCAGAAACAGCTAGTTTAACTATTGAGCCAGGAGTTAAAGATGAGGACCCGTGGAGTGACAGACAGCTGTTTTTCATATGAAGTCATCTAGTACCATGCAAGTTTTAAAATGTTTCTTTTTTTTTTTTATTGTGAGTTATAATATACATACAGAAAACTGCATAAAACGTACTTGGAGATTTTAACAATATAATACAGCAGACATCTGTGTAACCACTACCTAGGTCAAAAATTAGAACATTGCCAGTTCCTAGGACTTCGGCCACTTGATGTGAAGAGCGGACTCACTAGAAAGGACCCTGATGCTGGGAAAGGCTGAAGGCAAAGGGAGAGGGGTGGCGGCAGAGGATGAGCCAGGATTGGATGGCATCACAGACTCAGTGGACGTGAACTGGAGCAAAGTCAGGGAGAGAGTGGAGGATGGAGGAGCCTGGCGTGCTGCAGTCCTCGGGGTCACAGAGAGTCAGACACGACTGAGCCCATGAACAATAACAGGACCCCCGCTGCCTGTGTGCTGTCTCAGCAAAATCCACTCCTGACCCACCATGACAGGCAACGCCATCCTGACTTTCGTGATCATATATTTTGCATTGATTTACATTTTTTTTCCACTTATGCTCACATCCTTCCACAGAATAGCTTCTCATGATTTTGACTCTCTGAGCCACCAGGAAAGCCCGTAATCTACTTAAATGAAATTTAAATTTTGAAATGCAATATTTTGCCCATGCAAGTATAAAAACTGGATTAATGCACCTTCCAGTCTAAAGAATTACTGAGCCCATCGGCTTCCCCACGTTGATATTTTCATAAGAAAAAAATGTATTATTACTCATTTCTCCCAGACACTTGTAAATGTACCTTTACCTTGAAACTCCACGGAATGCCCACAGAATCTGTACAAGGAGTACTTATATCACTACACAATTAATGACCAAAGTCTGTTTTTAATATCGTGTGCTAAAAAGCATACTAAAATATGATTCTGACAATAATTTCCACAAGGCCTTTGTGACTAACAGGAAAAGAAGATTCTAAGACGTGAAGGAAAAAAGATGACAAGAACAAGTCACTTTTAAGGAAGAATGAATATTTACTGCTTCAGCCTCTACCACAGATCTGGCATTTTCAAGCAGTGGTTTCCCTCCAGGGCGAGTATCAGGGTTGATTTGGGGGATTTCAAATAAACCCAGTAAAAAGCATCCTCTTCACCAGAGGGTAAATTAGTCTCGGAGATGGGGAGTTGGTAGCGAGCGTGTATATTTTTACAAACAAACAAATGAGTGTCCATGACAACGTCAACAGGCTCCTCAGACCATCTGGAGCTTAATCTAATTGCTGTCCATCCTGGTTTACTGTCCCTGAGCAGAAGGGGTTATTAAGGCAGAGAGAGACGCTCCCAGCCTCTCGCTTGACCCCTGGGATCCCATCTTCTTTTCTTGGCTGTGTGCAGGGCGGCCCCCACTTCTAACTCCTTGGAGCCCGCTGACCCCGTTCCCAGCTCTGGCCCTGCTACCTGCTCTGGGTGGCCGGACGCAGTATTCTAAGGCAAGCCACTGCCACCCCTTCTCCACCTTGCCCAGAATTATTCATCAGAGCTTATCCTGGGCTGTGGAACTGAAACACGGAAGGACAGAGTCCTGCGTTAGTGGAGGCCAGGGACGCAGAGAGAGCCGGTTTGGAGCGGGTGAGTCTTGCCTCTGTTGCTAGGGAGGAGCTTCACCCCTGGTCAGCGGGAGCTGGGTGCAGTGACTCACCGAACCTCCCTGACTCCCCTCTGACTCACCTCACGGTCTGGGGACAAGTCCCTCTACCGCTCCGGGCCTCCCTGTCCCCCCTCCCCGACCTGGTCCTTCCAGGTCTCCCTGAGATTTCAAGCATTTGCCTTTTTAAAGTGATCAAACCCTCCAGGAAAAGAGTTTCAGAAGAAATGCCGGTTGTGGAATTCAGGGGAATTATCTGAGTCAGGCTTTGCAAACAGACACCGAAGTCAGTCTCTTTTTGTGTATGTGGTAGTGGATTTTATTTTTAAAATCTATTTTTTAACAGGAGGAAAATTGCTTTACAATGTTGTGTTGGTTTCTGCCTTACAACAATGCGAATCAGCCACAATTATACACATATCCCCTCCCTCCCCCCCATCATCCCAGCCCTCTAGGTCATCACAGAGCACCGAGCTAAGCTTCCTGCGTTATCAGCAGCTTCCCATGAGTATCTATTTCACACATGGTCGTGGACAGAGGAGCCTGGCACGCTACAGTCCGTGGGGTCGCAGAGTCGGACACAACTGAGTTACTAACACACGCAGTGTGTGTACCTGGATGCTGCTTTCTCCGTTTGTCCCTCTCTTTCCTTCCCTCACTGTGCCCACAAGTCCATTCTCTATATCTGAATCTCCAGTCATTCCCCGCAAATAGGTTCATCAGCACCATTTTCCTGGATTCCATATATATGCGTTAATATGCGATACTTGTGTTTCTGACTTGCTTCACTGTCCATAACAGGCTCTAAGTTCATCCATCTCAATAGAACTAACTCAGATTCATTCTTTTTATGGTGAGTAATATTGCTTTGTACCACGTCTTCTTCATCCATCCATCTGTGGAGAGA
The DNA here is from genome assembly GCF_014754425.2 of Oryx dammah. Taxonomy (NCBI): domain Eukaryota; kingdom Metazoa; phylum Chordata; class Mammalia; order Artiodactyla; family Bovidae; genus Oryx; species Oryx dammah. The sequence goes on along the minus strand of NW_024070192.1, from coordinate 3,481,766 downwards.
CATCCAAGTTGCTTCCCTGTCCTAGCTATTGTAAATGGTGCCGCAGTGGGCACGGGGGTATGTGTGTCTTTTTCAGCTAACCTGCATTTGCTGGTTTTTCTTTTTCCCTCATGAGTTCTCTCTGCTTTATTTTCCTCTGTCAGCGCTGCTTATAGCCACATGGTCTCTTTTCTTTAAGGCATCTTGTGATCAGGTTACATCCCAGATGTGCTCAGAAACCTCTAGGACAACCTGTTTGTCAAGCCGGGGTTCAAGCCCTCCCATGATCAAATCTCAACCCACCTTCTCATCTTATGTCCTCTGTTCCCATTCACATATTCTATGACAGAGATGAACTGGTTGCCCAGCCATTTCTCAAGTAAGTACCATCTCCTCAGGACAGGAGAAAGTGAAAGTGAAGCCGCTCAGTCATGTCCGACTCTTTGCAACCCCATGAACTGTAGCCTACCAGGTTCCTCTGTCCATGACAAAGATCTTGTCTTATTTGATCTTGTAGTCTGGGATCAAACTCAATGCCTCCTCTGTCATCACTGCGTAGTACCTGTTCGATGAAAGAGTAAATAAATGAATGGATGAGTACGTGGATGGACTCTGTTTTCTCCTCCCAAAATGTCTTTAAACTGTGAACACGCCCTGTGTATTACAGCCCATCTCAAATGACATCCTCTGCAGAAGCTTCCTGGACTCTCGCCGTGGGAAGTGGCATTTCCTGCTTTTGACATTGTTTGTTTTCATGACATAACTCCATGTATTGAATACACATGTGTATATCAGCAGTGGTTAAGAATCCACCTGCCTTGCAGGAGACACAAGAGATATAGGTTCAGTCCCTGAGTCAGGAAGATTCCCCTGAAGTAGGAAATGGCAACCCATTCCAGTATGCTTACCTAGAAAATCCCATGGACAGAGGAGCCTGGAGGCCTACAGTCCATGGGGTCACAAAGAGCTGGACATGACTGAATATGCGTGGATGTGTATATCATAGCCCTCATATCAAAGTCCCTTGAAGGGAAAGGGTATAAATACTTTTCAGCTTTGTACTTTTCCTCAGAAGCATTTTGATAATTACTGTTTGCATAGAGTCTGTGTGTGAACACACATGCTCTGGAAGCACTATAACCCCATTTTTACCATTATTCTTCACCTCTCAGTATCTCCTATAGTGTGGGAGCTCTGAAATTTAGCCAGCATCTGCCTCTTCTGTGAAATAAAGAAGTAGAGCCAAACGATCCATTTGCAACTTGAGATACTGTGACCGAGGCACAGATTTCTTTAGGTAAAGACTGCTGGAATGAAGAAATTTAATTAAAATGCATTACTAAAAACATAACGAAGTTTTGGCATCTTCTACTGCCTGCTATTTTGGTTTTCTTATAAGTCACTGAGAAAGTTAAATGTTTCATAGGTTTTCTTGTTTGGCACTTTCTGTTTGCTAATTTTCAGGACTGAAGTATCTCCAAACTACATTAAATAATAAAAACCACAGACTCAGAAAAAAGACCTTAGAAGTTATATACTCTGATCTTTTCACATAACAGAGGAGGATATTGAGGTTCTGGAATAGAAATGGGTTTGCTCCAAACAACATAAAGCTGAATAAGAAATCCCAGTGAAGGATCTCATTCTCCTGGATAAGCAAGCAAAACAAACCACAAGATTCATTAATTTCCTTCTTCCTGATGACAAGTCCAAGCTCTTTTTTGTTGTCGTTGCTGTTGTTTTCTCCATGTCCTTTTTAAACACTTGGGGGAATTAAAATTAAGCCTTTTGGTTTCAGCAGCAGTCCTAAGGTGTCTAAAGCACATGGGCCAACTTTTACTCATACTCGGTATACATCCATTGTCAGATGGAGGCAGGGACCATATTGGAGCTCCAGCTGAAAAACTGGGCAATAAATGAGAAAAGCAACCGTGTGAGTTTTGACATTCTTGGAAAGCTCACCGTATCTCAGGCCAGATTTGCGTCCTCTGTAACTCCACAAGGGAATTCCCAGAAGACATATATTTTCTTTCCTTGACAAATGTCTCAAATTAAAGAGCAACAAAGGAAAATGGTTGAAGCACCAAGGGTGTGATATTTTAAGAGATTTAACTCCGTCTTTGGCTCTAGCGAGCTGAATCGTCCACGGTTCTCTATGGGGAAAACCTATGTCGATCAATTTGTATCACATTAGGGCTCAAGGGCACCGCTAGCAAGGCCATCTATTTATTTGAGGTTTAGTAATGAAGTAGATGGATTTTCTCCCCACCCCTACCCATTTTTCTAAAAGCCCCAGCTATCTTTTATTGTTCCCCATGGTAGGTGATCCTCTTAAGGGAAGCTCAGTAGAGAAGGCAGAGTCCCTGGCGCTGATGCATGCTGACATCAATCATATCCGGCCAAGAGAAAGAGACTCATAGGCGATTCATAAAGCAGACTGAGGACAATCAAATGGCAGACTTACTAACCCTTAAGGGCTTCCCAGGTGGTGTCAGTGGTAAAGAACCCACCTGCTAAAGCAGGAGATGTAAGAGACATGGGTTCGATCCCTCGGTTAGGGAGATCCCCTGGAGGAGGGCATGGCAGCCCATTTTAGTGATCTTGCCTGGAGAATCCCATGGACGGAGGAGCCTGGTGGGTTACAGTCCATGGGATTGCAGAGACTCAGACATAACTGAAGCAACTTAGCACACACTAGCCCTTAAGACTTGCATCGGCAAAGATGTCCCCCGCCCTCCACCACGGTAAGGAGCACTGATGTTTTAAATCATGGCTATAATGGACTCTTCTATGAACTGAGGTTACCACGTCTGAAACACTGAAGTTATTATAAAGCACTTTCTGCAAAGGGTTCTTCTGTCGACATTAGCAAGAACGGTGACACATTTCATTTAAGCTCACATTCTGTGTTCCTTTCTCTTTTTGTGCGTGTGTTGAAAGGATGCTGAATCTGAATGCAAAGAAGTTTCCTGAATGTAAATTATAACAAACTTAGACAGGTGTTGAGAGCAACAGTGCAGATACTTAGCGTGATGCATGATAAGTACTGATCTGAGACCGGGGACTATTTAAACCCTAAGATGTTTCTTTGTGTTGAGACCTATTTTTAATTTCCAGGAGGCTTCGCTCATTCACCTTCACAGTCAGCCTATGTCATGAGAAGGGCTCACTACCTTCTTGGTAGGGTTTGGATTGGATGTTTGTTTCTTATCGCCAGTTCCACATGTCAACCAAGTTAAGATAATCTAATTAAAATGAGGCTGACATTGGCCTTTTAATCGTATTTTATTATTTATTTTCCTTTGGCTGTGCCGGGTCTTCACTGGAGCATGTGGGCTCTCTCTAGTTGTGGTGTGTGTGTGTGCCAAGTCACTTCAGTCGTGCCCCGCTCTGTGTGACCCCCAGGCTCCTCTGTCCATGGGGCTTCTCCAGGCAAGGATACTGGAGTGGGTTGCTGCCCTCCTCCAGGGGCTCTTCCCCACCCAGGCACCAAACCCTCATGCCCTGTGTCTTCTGCACTGGCAGACGGGTTCTTTACCACTAGCATGACCTGAAGCCCTAGTTGTGGTGAGCAGGGGCCTACTCTCTAGTTGCAGTGGTTTCTCGTTGCAGTGGCCTCTCTTGTTACAGAGCACGGGCTCTAGGGCACTAACTTCAGTACTGGGGCGCATGGGCTTAGTTGCTTTGCAACGTGTAGGGTCTTCCCAGACCGGGGATTGAACCCATATCCCCTGCATTGGCAGTGGATTCTTAGCCACTGGAGCAGCAGGGAAGCCCTGACCTTTTTTTATTTCAGATACTGCTCGGCTAATAAACACCACTGTCTCAGCTTCCTGCCTCCTACACCCCCTTTTCTTCTCTTGTCCACAGTGAAATGAATTAGCCAATATCTAAAAATAATAATGGCAACTTTTACAACATTATAGGCCAGACACAGATCGAAGAATTAACTGTCATGAATTCCGATAATCCTCGCATTTCTACGGTCCCACTCTGTTGTGAACGGCTGATAAAAATGAGATAAGTCGAGGTAATTTGATACAGATGATGAGATGTGAACCTGTGCAATAGGTTGGACAAAGTCAAAGAGATACTAAGTAGGAGGCCAGCAGCTTGAATCCTACTTCAAGGAGGATTCACGGCCCCTGGTCTCCACCATCTGTGATCCTAACATTAGATTCTGCTCCCTCCTGGTGATAACAGACTTCAGATGTTTTGTTATCATTTTCTGAGTAAGTTAAAGATAATCACCAGTGCATTCTTGCACGAAATTGACAGGCATTAGGCTGTTTAGACTCAAAAGTGTATATTTAAGTTTAGTTTTGATAGCACATTTCAGTCAGTACTTGATTGGAAAATGTTATATCAAGTTAAAAAAGGCCTAATCATGGGGAAATTACAAGCTTGAAAAAGAAAAGTTCAACAGAATATGAACAAAATAGAAAATGGTAAACACGCATAGTACATACTAATGGGATTCCCTAATAGCTGTACATGTATTATTATTGTTTTTCACAAAACTAAAATTTCTGATATCTTATTTAATAACTGCGAGTTGAATTATTATTGTTTCCTCAAAAAATGTTATGTCTATAATGTATGCTTTCTAAGAATTTAGTCCATGCCACTTTTAGCAAAAGAGAAATTAAAAAAAAAAAAATCACACACACACAGTAGTTTGGACCAAATCCTATGGTACCTTCTATATAGTGAAAGGTTCAAATAGTCTACTATTTTAAATGATAATAAATCAACTCAGATTGAGGCGAATATTTATTATATTTGGAATTAACAATAATAAAAACCAAAAATTGCCTTCTGTGACATTCAGAGTGGAATTTAATGGAAATAAAATGATCCTGTGAAGTTTGATTTTCTACTTAATACATTGTCATATTTTTGGAACCAAGGTCTCCCTAAGATTACATTACTTGAAAAGTTGAAATAACTGCATCCAAGTGTAAATCAGACTATTTTTCCTGGAGCCAATATCCCTACTGTGGCCCAGTTTTACCTCTGTAGCCTTTTTAAAAACGCACTTAGGAACAGTCTGCTTAAATTTAAGAAAGAAGAGAGGAATTTCTTCTTTCTGCCTAAATCTGAAAACAAACTCACTTGCAATAAGAAAGTCAGGACTTCTACACGTTGGAAATTTCCATCATTTTTATATCAACTGTGTTGTTCACTTTCACAGAGTAATACAAAAAGAAAGAAAGGGCAGTGAAATGCCATAGAAATCTACCAAATAAATAGCTCTATATATTCACCATGTACCTTAAAAAAAAAAAAAAAAAGTATTTACTTCCCCACTTCAGTGTTTCATGGGAGCCTTTTAAAAACCAAACACACAGATCATCACTACTGAAGGAAAGCCTTAACTCCCTCTGGCGTCTGACAGCCTCCACGAGACACTTAAACGTTTTGTAATTTACCGAGACACTGCGGCTCTGCAAAGCCAAAAGACAGGCCTCAAACTGTAGTAGCTGCGCAGCTCCTGAAACAGCATACCTGGGCTAAATTTGCAAGAGTCGGTGTAAACAAAACACGGGGCCCTTGTGGGTGGAGGGGCGCGTAGGAGGAGAGCTGGGGCATCGTCCGGTTTCACTGTCCACCCCAGTCACGCGACCCGAGTAATTGCCCGCTACCTCCCATGCAGCCTAAGCTCCAGGCCAGAAGAATCCAGGATACGGCAGCATCCTGATGAATTTCCCCTCTTCCATCTTGGTTCCAACATTTTTTTTTTTTAAACTGCCCAAATTGAAGTGCTCTTCATGAGAGCTAGGCCTTAAACTGAATTTCTCTACTTCATCTGTGATGTGATTCTGAGCAGCCCTGCACCCTTTGAGCAGAGGGTTATAAAGGATACTCTCCCAGTGTGTGCGTGTGTGCATGTATGTGTGTGTGCGTGCATGTATGTGTGCATGCGTGCATGTGTGTGCACGTGTGTGTGTGTGTGCATGCTGGCCAGGGGGAAGCAGTGGAGGAGTCAGGCACCTGTAAAAGCATGCGTGATGATAGCATTGGGTTTGGAGTGAAAGAAATCATTTTAATGTATTTCATGTCAGATAAATGCCATAGATTACTGTTGTTGCCGTTTGTTGTATAGTCACTAAATCGTGTCTTACTTTGCGACCCCATGGGCTGTAGCCTGCAAGGCTCTTGTGTCCATGGGGTTCTTCAGGCAAGAGTACTGGAGTGGGTGCCCTTCTCCAGGGATCTTCCCCACCCGGGGATTGAACCCGCCTCTCTTACGTCTCCTGCATTGGAAGGCGGGTTCTTTACCACGAGCGCCACCTGGGAAGTTCCACATAATATGTGCGTGTATATATATATGCATGACTGAGCTACAAGGGAAGCCCCAATATATTATATATATATATACACACACACGTATATATCAGACTTTACTCTCAGCACCAGACACAGCCACAACTGCGGGTCGCTTCCACTCTGGCCTGCCGCTTCCTTCTTTCTGGAGCCAGCAGTAAGTACCCTCTGCTCTTGCCCAGTATCATACTGGACACCTTCTGACCTGGGGGGGCTCATCTCCCAGTGTCATATCTCTTTGCCTTTTTGTACTGTTTATGGGGCTCTCGAGGCAAGAACACTGGAGTGGGTTGCCCTGCCCTCCTCCAGTGGACCTCGTGTTGTCAGAACTCTCCACTGTGACCCGTCCTTCTTGGGTGGCCCTGCGCGGCAAGGCTCCTGGTGTCGCTGAGTCACAGCAGCCGCTTTGGCATGACAAGGCTGTGATCCGTGAAGGGGTACATGTGTGTCTACATCTACACATATATACATAAAATCTCACACAGGAATCTTTTCAAAGGGCAGCCATTTCCCAGGACCCAGCACTAACATCCCCAGAGACAGCAACCGGTCTGCAAAGGCATTGCACACATGTCTGTGAAGAAGCCCCACTGGTGCTTTCCCGCTTGGCAGGCACACCTTCAGCTCAAGGAACACCTCGCGTCAGACAGCCCTGCAGGGACCCCTGAAAGTTTACTTTTGCTCTAGGCTAAAAACAATATGTTTGAAGAAAAACAATAACATGACTTCCATCCTTGAAATGTTCATTTGACGAAATTTTATAGTTTCCAGACTGTTTCTGAATGACTGCAACAGTTGCTAAACAAAGACGTGTTTTTATATAACAGTTTTGGAGATTTCAACGGATTCTACAGTTGCAGAGGACTGTAGACATTGGGCTGAGAGCAGAATGGAAGCGAACTTTCACAGCAGGAGGAACAATTATCAAATTCATGAGTCAGTTCAACTGCAGTTGAAATACACGTCTCTTAAGACTGTCCTTTCCAGAAAGAAATTGTTATGATTCTGATTCTAATTGACTCTTGAAGGCTGATCATTTATTATTTTAAGTAAGACCTTATGCCTCGAAGGTAGTCTAGGACATAAAAATGCTGACTTAGTACCATTCCCTGCTGTGAAAAGCAAAATATGTGAAATCCAAACGGCAGGTCACCATTTTATCCGAAGCACAATAACTTAGATGTAAGCAAACATATAAAATTAACCTTGGCAGCATAATAATAAATAAGACCTTGTTAGCGAATCAGCTTGCTTTCTCCAGCTGCTGACTTGAACCTCAGAATAATAACCTGTGATTGTGACACATTCTGTACTTCTTATCTGGGATTACAGTAGTCTGGTTTAGTCAGTAAATATACACAGACCATCTGCTTGATGCCAGACTCTCCTCCGCTAAGTGTTTAACATGCAGATGTGAAAACTGTAGGCAAGGACTTGGAGGATTTCACCTTTTAGTGGAAAAGGCAAAGGATTAATCCAGTCGTTGAAATGCAGTGTTGTAAGTGAAAGCGAGGCAAAAAATAGTAAGAAAAACAGCAGAAAAGAAGAATCGAATTCAGCATGGGAGTCCCAGGGAGGCATTCTGGAGAAGATGCTTCCCCAGTAAATTTGTAGAAATGAAGCAGAAAAAACAGCAGGAGCTTTCAGAAAGAGGCATTGCAGGCACAAAATGCTGAGTGAAGTGAAAGTGTTAGTCGCTCAGTGGGGTCTGACCCTTTGTGGCTCCTTGGATAGTCATCCCCCAGGCTCCTCTGTCCATGGGATTTCCCAGACACGAATGCTGGAGTGGGTTCCATTTCCTTCTCCAGGGGATCTTCCCGGCCCAGCGATTGAACCCAAGTCTCCTGCATTGAGGGCAGATTCTTTACTGTCTGAGCCACCAGAGAATACCTTAATAAAATGTAAATTAGAGACAGGAGACGATTTCCTTATTTTGGGGAAGAAATAGTGAAGACCTGAAATAAAATACTGATGCAGAGAAGGAAGTAGATATGAGAGCCATGGGCTTACCTGATGGCTCGGCGGGTAAAGAATCGGGCTGCAGTGCAGGAGACATAGGAGACAAAAGATTTGATCACTGGTTTGGGAAGATCCCCTGGAGGAAGAAATGGCAACCCACTCCAGTGTTCTTGCCCCCAAAAGCCCATGGATAGAGGAGCCTGGCAAACTACAGTGCAAAGGAGTACGAAGAACGGGACACTGTTAGAAGCCGCAGATCTTCAAACCTGATGATCATGGCGCATGGGCTTCGTTGCTTCTCTCCATGTGGGGTCTTCCCGGATCAGGGATCAAACCCGTGTCTCCTGCACTGGCAGGCGGATTCTTGACCACTGAGCCACCAGGGAAGTCCCCAGCAGACATTGCTAATTTCAGATATGCAACAGGATGTGGACACTGAGATGTAAGCGCTTGGCCTTTGTCATCCATTCTCCTTTGGAACTCCTGGTACAGCACTAACCAGAATCTCAAGATTAAATTGATATCCCAAACACTTCTCTCTACTCTCCAGAAACTGCCAAAGGGTGGTCTAATACACTAAGACTCCTTTCAGAGTCTCATCTTCCATCCAAACCTAACACATATTTTAACTTGAGTGTCACACTGACTTTTTAAGTCCTCCACTAACTCCCCTGCAAGTATGCATAGACTGTGTTGGCCATTCATATCCGCTCTGCGTCTCCGTGCAAACTGGATGCAGTGTAGCCTTGAAGGGGCAGAGCACAGAAATCCAGAAGATTCAGGGCTGGAGTTAACTGACTATGTAGATGCAGTGAGACTTCCAGGAACTGAAGGGATAGGCCTGTGCTTTTCAACAAGAAAACACTGAGAAATAATGGATAAGAAAGCTGGAGATGCATCAGAGGAAAATTATTCATCTGTATTTCACCATTGATGTAAGAATGAAGAAACCTGGCTTCAAGATAAGCCTCTAAATATTTATATGTCACTGAATCTTTGGCTTCCTAGGGTCCCATTTTCTCTGTCACTAAAATAAACTGTATTAATTTACCTCTGGCTATCTTTACTTTCTATTATTTAAATCTCAGACATCTTTAAATATAAGTTCCAGCAGTTTTTTTTGTTTTGTTTTTTATATCAGTGAAATTGGGTCTAGTGATAAGTGTAAAAGTTACACACTAAATATTATTTGAGTAGTTATCTGCTGTCTTTATTTTGCAATCATTCTAGCTTAAGCAGGGGTGAAGAAACCTTTCTTGTCCATTGATGGTCAGTGGTACCCTGGAAAACAATCAGTAGCCCAGGGAATTTGAAAAATAGCCATTTAGATAGTGCTGATTTTAAGTTAAACAAAAAGCTAAGAGTTTAAGTCAATACATAAAGAGGACAGCTTTTCTTACTCTACATTCAGTATTCTTTTCATTTTATTATATCCAGTATGTTAGTAATATGCATTATATTGGAATCTCTGTTGAAAACTGCACCCAATTCATTAGTTATTAAATCGATAGGTTAGAACATTGATCTCAGGCTGATGTGGCAAGCTACCTTATGTAAAATCTTCTCCAATTCTTCTTAGTAAATTATTGATAATTAATTAGTTAATTTTTGAATATCCTAAAGGGCTGGATATACATCGTCCCAAATATAATATATCCCTTTGTATCACAAGTATTTAAAATCTGTCTCTTCCATCAACCCTGAATAAACCTTGAAGATAAGTGCTAGACACATACATAACATGTAAATTCTCCATATGAAAAAAAAATATATATGTATGTGCTAAGTCACTTCAGTTGTGTCCAACTCTGTGAAATCCTATGGACTGTTGCCCACCAGATTCCTCTGTCCATGAGATTTCCCAGGCAAGAACACTGGAGTGGATTGCCATTTCCTCCTCCGAGGGGTCTTCCCCACCCAGGGGCTGCTGTCTCTTGCATCTGGTGCATTGATAGATGAGTTCTTTACCTCTAGTGCCACTTGAGAAGCATATATATATACATATATATGAGTGAGTAGCCTATCCCTTCTCCAGTGGATCTTCCCAACCCAGGAATCGAACTGGGGTCTCCTGCACTACAGGCAGATTCGTTACCAACTGAGCTATCAGAAAACCCTATATATATATCACACAATGATTTTAGCTAATACTATTAAGCTTGGGCTTCCCAGGTGGCTCAGTGAAAAAGCATCTGTCTGCCAGTGCAGAAGGTGCAAGAGATTAGGGCTCGATCCCTGGGTCAGGAAGATCCCCTGGAGGAGGAAATAGCAACCCACTCCAGTATTCTTGCCTGGAAAATGCCACGGACAGAGGAGCTTGGAGGGCTACACTCCATGGGGTCACGAAGCGTGAAACAAGACTGAGCACTGCCCCCACCCCAGTTAGGCCTGTAGTGTTTTCTAGGAGCCATCTTTAGTGTTTTTCCTCAGTGTCATTTTGATTGTGATCCCTTCCAGCCTCTCCTTGTCCTGCTCTGTGCCCTGGAGTTTGGACCTTCGCAGAAAGTGTCAGCATTCCCTCTGTCGGTTGGACTCTGTTGATTGCGGCCAACGGCAGGCATCTAAAATGGATTCGCGGTGAAAGAAAAGATCAGAAACTTCTGTTTCCTTCCTGTATGGATGTCCAGTCCCTAGCAGGGGCTGTGTGCCTTCATGACCAGTGACCCGCCCCCCAGCCCCCGGGTGTTCCTTTTCACCCGGGTATTCCCTTTCCCGTGGTCCCAGTAGTTGAAGATCACTCCTGCCTCTGATAACATGATTTTCTTCCTCTGCCCCTTGGGTGGTCTTGGCTTCCCACAGTTACGAAGTCTCTTCACACTTTACTATCCCTTTAGGTGTCCTTATTGTTGTTGTTTAGACACTAGGTCATGTCGGACTCTTCTGTGACCCCATGGACTGTTTCCCGCCGGGCTCCTCTGTCCATGGGATTTCCCAGGCAAGAATACTGGAGTGGGTTGCCATTTCCTCCTGCAGGCGCTCTTCCCGACCCAGGGATCTAACCTGAGTTTCCTGCATTGGCTGGCGGATTCTTTACCACCAAGCCACCTGGAAAGCCCTTATGGGTCCTTAACTCACCTTTATCTAAGTAACACTTTCTTTAAAGTGTCTATATCTCAATCATACGGAAATTCCCTTTCCTGTCAGGGCCTTGATGGATTAAAACATAAACAATAAATAAAGATAGTATAAAACAGATAATAAAATAATATTAAATATAATATATAAATGTGCTCAAGGTATGTATATATGTATTTAACCCTACAAAGAATGTGCTTTTAGACACAGCATTCTAGGGTCAAAGCAAATGATACATAGAAATGTTAAATAGCTTTGCAAAAGTCACACAACACTATGTTTGGAGAAGTCAGCCACCTGTGTTACAACCTAATTATTTTTTCTCACTCCAGAGGCTCTTGGGACCTCCTTCTTTATGAGACAAACCTGTGGTCCCCAACTAATAGTACTCACAATTTTTGACTGTTTCTACACCATCTCCATCATCATATAAACCTGGTCTGAGTATTATAATCTCATTTATAACTTATATACTTATTATAAATAAGTATATATATACTATATATCCTATTTATAAATCTTATTTATAACATATACTTGTAACTTATATACTTACTATATATAAGTATATATTTATACACTATATATCACATGTTCAACATCACCTATGGTTTGGTATCAATGGTGTATTTTTCTAAGAACTTTTCAGATGTTCTGGGCTTAGTAAACTGGACTATCATTAACTAGTTTTTAGGATGCCTACTATCAGTGGTAATGAACTATTAATGGTTAAAAATAACAATAATAATAATATAAAGGCTTGGTAAACTGAATCTTTGCCAGTCGCCCAGCCAAGCACGACTGGCTATAGACCTGGATTTTTTTGTTTTTTTCTTTAGCTGCTCCTCTTTGCTCAGTGCACATGGGCTTGGCATTTATTTTTCCTCTCAGTGGGAAAGCTCAGAGCCGTGGGTGGCCTCTCTCGAAACCTCCTGTTAAAAATGAAGTTGAGGAGGAAGCATGGCCTCTCTCAACGAAAAAGGAACATCTGTTCTTCTCCACAGAGACTAAAAATGCAGTGAGATTGGACCCAGGGCGAGTCCATCTGCCCCCGCTCCCTCCTTGACTCGCCAAGCCTATTTTTTTCCCCAACTAATGGCCCCACAGCAGACGGGGAGGCAGGCCCCCTGTCCTAAATCATGTGCTCTTCCTGCCAGATGCAGGCACTTCGACATGGCACCATCAATTATTGGCCGGCAAAGTTGTCTCTTAGCTGTTCAGGATTTCCAGAGGGAAGCAGGAACAATCTCCGTCAGTTATCTCTCTTTCCATCCATCCTGCTTCTCCAGGAAAGACGAGTCCCTCTTCTGCCCAAATCCAATTCTTCTTCCTGGGTACTGTGACATTTCTTGACCGCTCTCCACTGTTTCTTCCATGTTTTGAAACCACAGTGCTCATTCTCCAGACAATTTCCTTCCTCTAGACCAGAAAACAATCTAAATATCCCATTAAGAGCCTTTCCTTTTTTTTTCAATTTTTTTTTTTTTAAATTTTACAAGGGTGTGTTGGTTTCTGCCACACACACCAAGAATCAGCCATAATTATATTATCTACACGCTCCCCTGTGAACTTCCCTCCCTTCTCCCAATCCCACCCTTCTAGATCATCACAGAGCACCGGCCTGGGCTTCCTGTGCTAGACAGCAACTTCTTACCAGTTGTCCATAAAATCCTTTTTTTTAAGTTTTTGGCCTTACCGCGTGGCTTGCAGAATCTTAGTTCCCAGACCAGGGATTGAACCTGGGCCCCTGGCAGTGAGAACACAGTCCTAACCACCAGATCACCAGGGAATTCCCTGAAATTCTTTTTAAAAATGAAGGAAATTGTCTGCAACTACTTCCTCCAAACACCTTGAAGTGAAAGTCAAAGTCGTTTATTTCTGTCCAACTCTTTGTGACCCCGTGGACTACACAGTCTGTGGAATTCTCCAGGTGCAGCCATGCCCTCCTCCAGGGGATCTTCCCAACCCAGGGATCAAAGCCAGGTTTCCCACATTGCGGGTAGACTCTTTACCAACTGACCCACCAGGGAAGCAGTTGAACACTAGAGAAATAAGCCTACCACCTTATTTCTCGCAAATCTTTCTGAATGATGCTTCTTCATTGTCTACATAGATTCTCCCACCAACTCACTCACTCCACACCCAGCCACCCAGCCTCATTCTGGAACCTCCATGAAATGGCTCTCGCCAAATTCTAGCGTGTGCTTTTTGACTTGATCTTCTTACAGTCCAAGGGAGTCTTCAGAGTCTTCTCCATCACAGTTTGAAAGCAGAGTAACCTTCAGTCTATATTCATCTAGTTCCCCTACCCCACTGTCAATTCTTTTAGTTCTCTGTCTACCAAATATTTTATCTGTAGCACCAAGTTCTGACAGTGACTCATAGTATATGTTCCCAAATGCTGGTGAAGGAAATAAACTGTTCAGTGAATTATGTCAGGACTGGTTTGTCTAGTCAAATAGGAATAAGATCTGGGAAGAATTTACAACCCACAGTAAGGAGCACTTTCATCATTTACCCTGGTAAATGCTGGGAGCTCCTCCCAGAAGAAATAAGATTTTTGTGGATTTCAAAAAAGAGATGTATTTGGGTTTTACACCAGATGCTCAGAATTTTTAAAGAATGGTACCACTCTACAAAGTCTAACAAAGTGCAGGCTTTAATTTTACCACTTAGAATACTAGATTAACCCTAATTTTGCATCTTCCTTAAGTGAACATTATTATTCTAAAAGGACACATTCATTTAATAACTGAAACTGTGGCAATAGAATTTAGTACATCTTTAATTCTGTTGCTCAGAGGTACATACAGTGAAACGCTATACATTCAATTATCAGAATGTGTGATAAATCCAGCATAGCTCAAACTGAAGTTTATCATTGCTTTTCTTTTAAAAGTAAATGGAATCATACAATTTGTGGTCTTTTGCGACTGGCTTATTTAGCTTAGCATAAGGGTTTTTGATATTTATATATGTTACAGTATATGTAGGTTCCTCATAGATTTATATTGCCAAATAATATCCCATGGCATCAGTGTGTTGCCTTTTATTTAGTCACTCATCAGCTGATGGATATTTGAGTTGTTTTCACTTTCTAGCTATTATAAATACAGCTGCTATAAAATTTTGTATACAAGTTTCTATGTGGGCATAAGGTTTCCTTTCTCCAGAGTATGTATCTAGTAATGGAATTTCTGGGTCTGTGGTAACTCTATATTTACAGTTTGGAGAATCTGTCAAATGTTTTACAAAGTGATATTATCATTTTGCATTTTCTCTAGCAGTGTATAAGCATTCTGATTTTTCCACATTTTCACAAGCACTGTTTTTTTTTTGTTGTTGTTGTTGTTGTTTTCATTATAACCATCCTGATGTGTGTAAAATGTTATTAAATTGTGATATATAATTGTGGTTTTGATGTGCATTTTGCTAATGGTTAATGAGTCCTTTGGACTGCAAGGAGATCCAACCAGTCCGTCCTAAAGGACACCAGTCCTGGGTGTTCATTGGAAGAACTGATGCTGAGGCTGAAACTCCAACACTTTGGCCACCTCATGTGAAGAGCTGACTCATTGGAAAAGACCCTGATGCTGGGAAGGATTGGGGGCAGAAGGAGAAGGGAACGACAGAGGATGAAATGGCTGGATGGCATCACTGACTCGATGCACATGAGTTTGGGTGAACTCTGGGAGTTGGTGATGGACAGGGAGGCCTAGCATGCTGCGATTCATGGGGACGCAAAGAGTCAGACACGACTGAGCAACTGAACTGAACTGAAGTGAGTGACACTGAGAATCTTTCCGTGTGATAATTTTCCATTTGCACATCTTGCATGTCTTAGAATAGGGAATGGCACCCCACTTCAGTATTCCTGCCTGGAAAATTCCACGGACAGAGGTGCCTGGCAGGGTACAGTTGATGGGGTCTCAAGAGTCTGACACGACTGAGTGACTTTCACATATCTTAGGGGAATGTCTGTCCACATCCATTATCTACAATGATATTGAGCATCTTTTAATGTGCTTCCTGGTGGCTCAGATGGTAAAGAATCTGCCTGCAATGCAGGAGACCCAGGTTCAATCCCTGTATTGGGAAGCTACCCTGGATAAAGGAATAGCTACCCACTCCAGTATTCTTGATTGAAGAATCCCATGGACAGAGGAGCCTGGTGGGCTACAATCCATGGGATCATGAAGAGTTGGACACGACTGAGCAACTAACACTTTCATGTGCTTATTGGACTTATATATATATAATATACTTATATATGTTTGTGTGTGTGTGTGTGTGACTGAAAGTTGCTCAGTCGTGTCTGACTCTTTGCAACCCCATGAACTAAAGAGTCCATAGAATGCTCTAGGCCAGAATACTACAGTGGGTAGCCTTTCCCTTTCCAGGTAGACATCCTGGAATGCAAAGTCAAGTGGGCCTTATGAAGCATCGCTACAAACAAAGCTAGTGGAGGTGATAAAATTCCAGTAGTGCTCTTTCAAATCCTAAAAGATAATGCTGTGAAAGTGTTGCACTCAATATGCCAGCAAATTTGGAAAACTCAGCACTCATTTCACATGCTAGCAAGGTAATGCTCAAAATTCTCCAAGCCAGGCTTCAACAGTACGTGAACTGCAAAATTCCAGAAGTTTAAGCTGGATTTAGAAAAGGCAGAGGAACCAGTGATCAAATTGTCAGCATCCACCGGATCATCGAAAAGGCATAAGAGTTCCAGGAAAATATCTATTTCTGCTTTATTGACTACTCCAAAGCCTTTGACTGTGTGGATCACCACAAACTGTGGAAAATTCTGAAAGAGATGGGAATACCAGACCACCTGACCTTCCTCCTGAGAAATCTGTATGCAGGTCAGGAAGTAACAGTTAGAACTGGACATGGAACAAGAGTCTGGTTTCAAATTGGGAAAAGAGTATGTCAAGGCTGTATATATCACCCTATTTATTTAACTTATCATGCAAAATACTGGGCTGGATGAAGCACAAGCTGGAATCAAGATTGATGGGAAAAATATCTATAACCTCGCATATGCAGATGACACCACCCTTATGGCAGAATATAAGAACTAAAGAGCCTCTTGATGAAAGTGAAAGAGGAGAATGAAAAAGCTAGCTTAAAACTCAACATTCAAAAAACTAAGATCATGGCATCCAGTCCCATCACTTCTTGGCAAATAAATGGGAAAACCATGGAAACAGTGAGAGACTTTATTTTCTTGGGCTCCAAAATCACTGCAGATGGTGACTGCAGCCATAAAATTAGAAGACGCTTGCTCCTTGGAAGAAAAGCTATGACAAACCTAGACGGCATATTAAAAAGCAGAGACAGTACTTTGCCAACAAAGGTCCGTCTAGGCAAAGCTATGGTTTTTCCAGTAGTCATGTATGGATGTGAGAGTTGGACTATAAAGAAAGCTGAGCACCAAAGGATTGATGCTTTTGAACTGTGGTGCTGGAGAAGACTCTTGAGAGTCCCTTGGACTGCAAGGAGATAAACCGCTCCATCTTAAAGGAAATCAGTCCTGAATATTCATTGGAAGGACTGATGCTAAAGCTGAATCTCCTATACTTTGGCCACCTGATGTGAAGAACTGACTCACTGGACTAGACCCTGATGCTGGGAAAGACTGAAGGTGGGAGGAGAAGGGGATGACAGAGGATGAGATGGTTGGATGACATCACAGACTGGATGGACGTGAATCTGAGCATGCTCCAGGTGTTGGTGATGGACAGGGAAGCCTTGCATGCTGTAGTCCATGGGGTCACAAGGAGTCAGAAACAGCTGAGGGAATGAACTGAATATTTTTTATTGTTGGGTCGTAAGATTTTTTTATAAAGTCTAGATATTTTGTCTTATTTTTTAAAAATTGGAGGAAGATTGATTTACAATATTGTGTTGGCTTCTAGATGTAATTACCTTTTCAGAGATACGGTTTGCAAATGTAATTCTGTGACTTGTGTTTTAATTTCTCAGCGATATCCTTTGGAGCACTGTTATTGTTCAGTCTCAAAGTTGTGTCCAACTCTTTGCAACCCCATGGACTGCAGCATGCCTGGCTTCCCTGTCCTTCAGTATCTCCTGGAGTTTGCTCAGATTCTTGTCCACTGAGTCACTGATGCAACGTAGCCATCTCTGCCACTTTCTTCTCCTTTTGTCTTCAATCTTCCCCAGAATCAGGGAATGTACAAGTTTCATTTCTGGTGAAGTGCAATTTGTCTTTTTTTTTTTTTTCCCTTTCATCACTGTGGTTTTGTAATCATATCTAAGAGAGCTTTGTAAAACCCTGGTCATAAAGATTTACTCCTGTGCTTCTAATAAGACTTTTATAGTTTTAGCTCTTGCATTTAAGTTTAAATGATTTCAGTAGTTAATTTACGTGTAAGTGAGGAAAGTGTTCAGTTTCAGTTTTTCGTGAGATTACCTAATTGTCCCAGCACTCTTTGTTGAAAAGACTATTCTTTCCATGTCGGATTGTCTTGGCACCGTTGTTAAAAATCTAGTGACTGTAAATGTGAGAGTATCACTGGGCCCTTCATGTTCTTGCACTGATCTACGTGTTCTTCCTGGAGAAAGCACCACAGTCTTCATTACTCTAGCTCTGCATTAAGTTTAGGCATGAGTCTAAATGTGAATCCACCAACTTTGTTTTTTTTCCTAGTTGTGTTTGGCTATTGTTGAATTTCCATATGAAATGGCTTATTGTTTTTGGCCAAAAAAAAAAAAACAAAAAACACCTTTCTGGGATTTTGATAAGGATAGTATTGAACCTGTAGAACACTATGGAACATATTTTCACTTTAAGAAAATAATCATAATAAGTGTTCTAATTCATGTATTTGGGTTGTTTCCTTTTTATGTATATTTTCTTTAATTTCTTTCAGAATATTTTTATTTTAGTTTTCCCAGTATAAGTTTTTTTTTCAGTTTTAACAATATGAGTACTTTTTTTGCTAAATTTATTCCTGTGTATTTTATTCTTTTGGATGCTTTTGTAAATGAAATTTTTTAAATTTAATTTAAGACTTTTATTGCTAGAGTTGAAAAATAAAATTGATTTTTATATATTGATCTGTATAACTTGCAACATAACTGAGCTCTTTTATTAGTGTTAGGAATATTTCCACTTATTCTTTGGGATTTTTCTATATCCAAGCTCACATCATCTGCAAATAGAGGAAGTTTTGCTTCTTTCTTTCTGATCTGAATGGTCTTTATTTCAATTATTTGCCTAATTACCCCGGCTAGAAATTCCAGTGTAATGTTGAATAGAAGTGGTGAGAGCAAATGTCCTCAGCTTATTCCTGATCTTACAAGAAAGGGTTTCATTCTTTCACCATTAAATATGATGCTAGCTGTGATCATTTTACAGATTACTGTTTTGAAAGAGTTTCCTCAAAAAACCTGGTGTTTGTAGCATACTTTTCTCATTAAAGGATGAGGATTCAGTCAATTATTCTCTGTGTATTTGCTGAGGTGATCATGTGTTCTTTTTCCTTCATTCTATTAGTATAGGGTATTTAATTGATTGACAGTCTTATGTTGACCCAACCTTGCATTCCTGGGTAAATCTGTCAAGTTCACAGTATATATAGTTATTTTTTTTTTTTTAACACAGTACCAGATTCAGTTTGCTAGCACCTCTTTGAGGATTTTCATATTTGAATTCGTGAAGTGTTGGTCTGCAGTTTTCTTATCATGCTTTGTCTGGTTTCAGTGCAAGGGTAAAATCAGCCTGGTGTAACGAGTTTAGAATTGTTCTCTTCATTCTTCTTTTTTTTAGAAGAGTTTGTGCCGTATTGGTGTGAATTCTTCTTTCCATGTTTGGTAGAACTCACCTCTGAAGCTCTCTGGAGCTGGACATTTCGCTGAGGGAAGATTTTTGATTAGTATAATATCATATTATAGTTTTATATATATAACTATATTATATATTTATATATGTTATGTATAACTTTATTATATATATATAACTATATATTATAACTATATATATAGATAGCTTCCCAATTGGCACAGTGGTATAGAATCTGCGTGCAATGCAGGAGGCACAAGAGATACTGATTTGATCCCTGGGTCAGGAAGATTGCCTAAAGTAGGAAATGGCAGGCCACTCCAGTATTTTTGCCTGGAAAATTCCATGGACAGAGCAGCCTGGCAGGATGCGATCCACGGGGCTGCAAAGAGTCAGACACTACTGAGCAACTTAGCACACGTTATATACACATAACTAGCAACATGGATTTAAATAGAGATGCTAAATTATTTTCAGCTAGAAAAATATGTGTTCCGTTTAAGTAGTACAGAACACCAGCCTGCTTGTTCAAAGAGTATATGTAATTCTCTCAACTTCCTTCTAAACCTAGAAGAGCGATACGTCAACAAATGTCCATCCAAGTCTTCGTTCACCAGCTATGTTACAACGTCGATCTCTTTTTTGCACCGTGACTGAACCTTTGGTGACCAGTGGTCAAGTATTTATTGAACACTTGAAAATAAAATGCTCCTTAGTTTCCTTGTTGACTAAATAAGCATGGTAATCAAAAGGAGCTTAAAAAAACCCAGGTATCTTTGTTTGCAAATGCAATGCAAACAACTGTTGCTCTCCGCCCCTTCTTTAATGTGATTCAGTCCTCAACAGAGCCTTTCAGTCTATGAACACACAAATGAATGAGGGGGAGAGAAGTTTCAAAGAATGGTTGTTCTTAGAGGATGAAGTTGTTTCTAGAAAGAAGAGATATGCAGGTTATTTTAAGCATCTCTAAAACCGAGTGATGGGAGACTTCCCTGGCAGTCCAGTGGTTGAGACTTTGTCTTCCCGGGCAGGGGGTGCAGGTTTGATCCTTAGTCTGGGTGCTAAGATCCCACGTGCCTTGTGGCCAGAAAACTGAAACATAACACGGAAGCAATATTATAACTAATTTAATAAAGATTGCAAATGATCCACATTTTAAAAAACCTTTTTAAAAAATGAGTGATGGAAAAAAGTCTAGAGGAAAAATCTTTGAACTTGAATGTTTGTATCTAAAGAGAATTCAGTTTCCATATAAAGACTTTTCTTAAAAAATTGAGACATAATTAACATTTAGCACTGTGTTAGCTTAAGGTGTACAAATAGATTTGACATATATATATATAAAGGCGATGGCACCCCACTCCAGCACTCTTGCCTGGAAAATCCCATGGAAAGAGGAGCCTGGTGGGCTGCAGTCTGTGGAGTTGCTAAGAGTCGGACACAACTGAGCGACTTCACGTTCACTTTTCATTTTCATGCATTGGAGAAGGAAATGGCAACCCACTCCAGCACTCTTGCCTGGAGAACCCCAGGGACGGGGGAGCCTGGTGGGCTGCCGTCTATGGGGTCTCACAGAGTCAGACACGACTGAAGAGACTTAGCAGCATATACTGCAATATGACTACCACCATAGCATTACCTAATACCTCTGTCTAGTCACACACTTATTATTTCTCTTTTATGGTGACAGCATTTATGATCTAGTCTGTTAGCATATTTAAAATACATGATGCAGTATTGCTGACTATAATCATAATGCTTTCACCTTCTAACTGAAAGTTTCTTCCATTTGGACAAAACTCCCAAATTCTCCCATCCACCCGCTGGTAACAACCCACTCTCCATTTTATGAATTTGCTTCCAGGCTAAGTGATATTACTCTGGCCTGGAGAATTCTGTGGACTATCCGTGGGGGTCGCAAAGAGTCAGACATGACTGAGCAGCTGTCCCTTTTACTTTCATAAGTGATATGAACACATATTAGTCTTTGTATGACTTCTCTCACTTAGTACAATGCCCCAAAGGTCCATTCATGCTGCTGTAAATGGCAGGATTTCCTTCTTTTATGGAAGTGAATAAGATTCCACTATTTATTCCACATCTTTTTTATCCAGTCATCCATTGATGATGGATAAGAAATGTTCCAGGGCCATAATGACAGACCTGGTTAAGAACAGATTAGAGTTCATTTCCTTAGAAGATTTGTATTACAAGCCATTCACTTTTTATTAATACCAATGGCAACTTACTTAGAAGCAGTTGGGTAAGTGTGGTATGTAAATAGTTTATTCTCCTGACAGCCTCATGAAGAGGCATGATCGCCCCTGTTTTACAGATGATCCGCGTGTTTTACGTGATTACCCCTGTTTTATCCCTGTTTAGCCTTGAATCTCATCCAGGCTAGTAAGTGTGGCAGCTTGTGTGTGTCTTGTGTGTGTTCTCAACTGCTAAGTCCTGTCTGACTCTTTGCGACCCCATGGACTGTAGCCCACCAGGCTCCTCTGTCCATTGGATTTCCCAGGCAAGGATACTGGAGTGGGTTGCCATGCCCTTCTCCAGGGGATCTTCCTGACCCAGGGAATGAATCTGAGTCTCCTGCTTTGATAGGCAGATTCTTCACCACTGAGCCACCTGGAAAGCCCGGTCTGTGTCTTAGAGTTCCTTAAACTAAATCAACAGATAAAACAAGGTAGAAAAAGTTGACTACGAAAACCAAACATTGGTCTTATCATCTGGAATCAGGGCTTTGGAATACAGCCTATGGAGAAAGACTAGTGAAATTAAATTAATTAAATTTAAAAAGGAGTTTATTTTAGGGATCTATAAAAAGTAATGCAGGGAAACACTTTTTAGACATGCTTCAGTAGAACTTTTTAAGATTACTTAAGTCATACATTTCCATGATAAATCCATCACAAACTTCTTTATTACTCATAACAGTTTACTTTCAACACATCCTTCGAGCGATTAAAACAGATCAGGGACGTGGCAGTTGAGAAGCAATAAATCACAATAATTCAAGCTTTAAAATCCTTCTCTATCTCTCTTCTCTTTATCTTTCTCTTAGTTCAGCTAAAGTTCTAAAAAATCCAATTAACTGCTTTAACTCATCATGTGGAATGTACAGATAAAATCATTGCATACAAGTAAAATGCAGTATCAGCTCTGTGGGCTTCCCTGGTGGCTCAGACAGTAAAGAGTCTGCCTGCGGGAGACCAGGGTTCGATCCCTGGGTCAGGAAGTTCCCCTAGAGAAGGAAATGGCAACCCACTCCAGTATTCTTGCCTGGAGAATCCCAGGGACAGAGGAGCCTGGCCGGCTACCGTCCATGGGGTCGCAAAGAATGGGGCCCGACTGAGCGACTTCATTTTCCCTTTTCACTTTCTCAGCTATGCCCAAGTTTTCCCATGCTAATGGCAGGGGTTAAATTCTGCACTCTACTCCAATATTCCCATCGCTCATCTTAGACCAAACATTACTTCAGATTTTAACACTATCTCCTCGGGATATGAAAACTTGCCACATTTACCAAACTATTTTCATAGAGATTTGCTTTCTCTATTTGATGCATAGAGTTGGCACTCTGAATAACCTAAAGCCAAATACTCATGGCAATAAGACAATTTTAAAGGAATAGCCGCATTTTATTAAATGCTTCCAGAGTACTGTGTTCTGAGTAAAGACATTGTTGTTGTTCAATCACTAAGTCGTGTCCAACTCTTCGAGACCCCATGGACTGTGGCAGGCCAGGCTTCCCTGTCCTTCCCTGTCTCCCAGACTTTGCCCACATTCATATCCATTGAGTCACTTATGCTGTCTAATCATTTCATCCTCTGCCACCCTCTTCTCATTCCTCCAATATTTCTTACAATATTTTATTACCAGTGCTCTAGAGGCAAAAAAAAAAACATACTCAAAACGTACCACAAAAAGCCAAACTGTGAGCCCAGAGTTTATATAAATTGCTCTAAGGTACACAAGTATTAAGGGGAAGCCTTAAATTTAAGATCAGCTGTCCTCAAATATAAAACCACTGCCATTCTTGTATGTTAAAAAGGTTGAAATGATGAAACAATAGTCATTCTTTTATTCCACAAAACACTTGTTGAGTGCTAAGCATGTGGTAAGAGTCTGGTGTTAGGAGTCAGGACTTAAAAACTAAGACCCTGGCCTTCAAGCTGCATGTGGTCGAGTAGAGGAAATTGATGAGAGAAGAATTAATGTATTGTAACAGATGTATGGTTTTCCCTGGGGGCTCAGTGGTTAGGAATCCACTTGCTGGCACAGGAGATGCAGGTTTGATCCCTCGGTCAGGAAGATCCTCTGGAGAAGAAAATGGCAACACACTCCAGTATTCTTGCCCTGAAAATGCCATGGACTGAGGAGCCTGGTGGGCTACAGTCCGTGAGTTCAAAGTCAGAAGCAGCTAAGCACGCATGCACAACAGAGGTATATATATGAGAAGTGAGAAAAGCGAGCAGACCCTTTGAAATCCTTTCTTTCAAATAATCATTTTCTTCAGCAAGCGTCAGCGTTGTCGCGTCTCCCGAGCGTCTCCCGAGCAGGTCACTCTCAGAAAAGTTTGTTGCTGCCTAGCCCCTCAGTGGCGCCAGCTCTTTCTGCGATCCTATGGACTATATACCCTGCCAGGCTGCTCTGTCCATGGACTCTTCCAGACAAGAAGACTGGATTCGATTGCCATTTCCTCCTCCAGGGCATCTTCCCAACCCAGGAATTGAACCTGCGTCTCCTGTACCTCCTGCACTTGCAGGCGGATTCCAAAGCTTTCTAGGTGCAGATGCCATTTGCAGAGCAACTCACTGACTTTCCAGAACTGGTGGCCCTGCCTAGAACCAGTGTACTGGTGCAATTTTCCATTTTGCAGAAAAAGATTAATCAATATGCAGGAGATGAAGATGAGTTTTCTCTAGGAAGATATTATACTTTCCTTTCTCATTTTTCCAGAGTAAGTTTCCATGAGGTGGGTGTATTTGGGTTTAGCAGGGAAGAACGCCACAGTGACGTGTTGATTTAGTGGTTGCGGGATGACCTAAAGTAAAAACCATAAGTTCAAAGTGTCTGGCTGTTTATGGGACACCCACCTCCAGAGAACTGGCATTTGAGTGTGAGATTACTCATCCGTATTGACTCTTTGGATAAACACTCTCTTGTTAAGTGTAACACGGACTATACATTTCCTGACAAAATGGTCCTCAAGCTTAAACAGAATATCTGGACCAGAGTTTATTTTTTAAGATATATTTAGAAAGAGACAAGTCACTTCAATACGTTCTTTTCTGAAGCTGCCCATGGTTTGGGGCCAAAGCGATGGACCAGAGACTTGATACTACATCTTCAATGAGAGGAGGGCTCATGAAGATTGCAGGTATTTTCCACGGCATTACTTCATCCATGTCTTTGTAATGCCAATGTTTCTGGGTCAGTTTGTTAAACCGTGTGTTTATTCTTAATACCAACCCAGGCTATCCCCTGATTCCAATTTATCTGTGACACATGTATCCACTTCATTGTCAGGGGCAAATGAGTAAGTGACGAAGGAAGGCATGATTTTAAGAACAAATCCAGAGGAAAAAGTCACGCAAGACACACATACACATAAACTCGAAGAAACTCAACAGATGATGAAAGGAAGAGTTTGGAGGACTAATCCTAATACATCTAATGCTTCCCTGGTGGCTCGGTGGTAAAAAAATTCACCTGCCAATGCAGGGGACGTGGGTTCTACCCCTGGGTCGGGAAGATCCCCTGGAGAAAGAAATGGCAACCCACTCCGGTATTCTTGCCTGGGAAATCCTATGGACAGAGGAGCCTGGTGGGCTACAGTCCATGGAGGTGCAAAGAGTCCCACACGACTGACCCGCTGTTCCTCATGAACTCTTTTATCCCATGACCTAGTATGGAACTCTCCTCTGCAGGGTTCAACTTTATACTGCAACTATCTCATTAAAACAAAAGAAAACAATAAGAAGCAAGCAAACAAAAACCATTAAATTTACTCCTGTGACACCCTTTGCCTCTGGGATATACTTTCTCAAGCAAGATAGTCGCCCTTTAACGAAGAAGAGACGCTGAAGAGGGGTCAAGGGACAAAGAAGACCACTGTGTCTTGGGCCAACCCTCCTGAAGCTGCCAGACCAGCGCAGAGCATCTCTGGAGCAAGAAGTGCTTCCTGCGATCTCTGGTGCCCCGGAAGTGCTTCTGAGCCGTGGGCAGCAGGCAGGAGCCGCCCCGGCGTGGGCGGCAGCGGAGGGAGGAGTAGCTGCTCAGGAAGCACTTCCAGGTGGGGCCGCTGGGCTGCCAGCATCCCACAGACCAACCACAATCTCCAGGCAGTCCTTCATAACATTTATTACTTTGTGTACTCTCTATGGGATTATTCATATTTGCCCAGAAACTGAAAAGCCAGAAATGACTAAAAGGTGGCGCATGAATCCTCTGTTTCACAAAGCTCTGAGCCAGTTTGTTCCACAACCATTTCATCAACTTCACTTTTCCTCCGTGTGTTCCTGACACAGAATCAACAGCAGGTCCTGGGTGAGGCAACCTGGCCTCCGGCGTGCCCTGCTTCCCAATATGGAGAAGCTTACAAACCTTCCTGTTAGCCCTGGGTCCCTAATTCTGTATTTCTAGCTAAATTCACAAGTCCTAGTAAAATTCAGTGTTCTAGAATTTTCCAAAGTCCTCGCTCCTCACTCCAACAAACTGAAATCTGAATATTCCACTTCTGTTTATTTTCACAGCTTTTCCTCTGCTGATGGATTGCTCCCATTGCTTTAATTTGTGGAAGGACTTCTGTCAGTTTGGGGTATTAATATCTGTTTCCTTATTAACATTTCTTGGGAAAAAGCAGCCTAATTATCCCTTTGGTTAGAAGTTTAAAGATTGGGCTTGGTGAAGTTTTGGAGTGGCAGGGGCGTTTGGGGATAAGGAGGGGACATGAATGCTTAGATGATATTTGATCACACTGAATCCACGGAGCTCTGTTCCACTCAAATCCATGTCTCTCCCTTCCCTCTCTTTCTTTCTGTCTCCATTTCTCAAAGTAACTTTCTAAAGTCAATACTTTATTTTTATAGCCATACTTCCGAATCTAGAGAGTCCCGCACTTCCATACTGTAGAATGTTCTCCAGTGAACTTTATTGATTGTGTAATGTAACATAAAGAATAATTTTAAAATTAATACTATATGTAGAAGTAGCCCGATAATCATAAATGTGTCTTCAGTAGCTATTTTCTCGCATGTGTGTGTGTGTGTGTGTGTGTGTGTGTATGCACTCAGTTGTGTTTGACTCTTTGCAACACAGTGAACTGTAGCCCACCAGAATCCTCTGTCCCTGAGATTTTCCAGGCAAGGATACTGGGAAGCCCACCGGGGAAGCCCATTTTCTCCTAGTTTAGTTTATTTAAACACATAACACTGATCAACAAGCAAGTTTCTTTTGTGGCAATATACTTGTGCACACAAAGAACATACAGTCAATTTTATTTCCAGGCGACTAAGATAACCTAATTGTGGCTCCTAGAAATAAATAGATAATAGATAGATAGATATAGATAGATAGAGACATGACATAAAGCTTATATGAACTGCCATTTCACCACACATGGGCATTTCTCATTCTAGATCTGTTCCTGTGACATTTATCATAGCTGCTGCTGCTGCTAAGTCACTTCAGTCGTGTCCGACTCTGTGCGACCCCACAGACGGCAGCCCACCAGGCTCCCCGGTCCCTGGGATTCTCCAGGCAAGAACACTGGAGTGGCTTGCCATTTCCTTCTCCAATGCATGAAAGTGAAAAGTGAAAGTGAAGTCGCTCAGTTGTGTCCGACTCCTAGCGACCCCATGGACTGCAGCCTTCCAGGCTCCTCTGTCCATGGGATTTTCCAGGCAAGAGTGGTTTCAATGGCAAGCCACTCCAGTACTCTTGCCTGGAAAATCCCATGGATGGAGGAACTTGGTGCAGGCTACTGTCCATGGGGTCGCAAAGAGTCGGGCATGACTGAGCGACTTCACTTCTCCGCATTTATCATAGAGAAAACGTAAATGAAATAATATGCATATATATGTGTGTATATATATATAAATCAGAAACAGTGATGGGCTTCTTATTCCTTCTAGATTTTTTTAAAATTCAGTTATCTCTAGAACCTATAGGATTATTTTACATCCAAGAATACTGTTGTTATTCTAACCCTATAGAACATAATACTAGTAGAACTCAAATTACAACATTTTATTTATCATAAGATTGTTGTTTACTGTTATTTGGAAATTCAGTTTGACTTTGAGTATATCTAATTTGCATTGCTTTACACCAAGTGTTTCCCCTTTGCCATCAAAAGGAAAATTTTGATCATTTACTGTCTAAATTTAGATGTGTAAAATAGTTTGGAAGAAAATATTTTTTAAAGCTTCAGAGAAACCACTTCATATCTATAATCACAGATTTTCCCCTGAGTTTGAAATGAAACAGTACAGATCTAAATGTATACCTGAAAATGCAAAAATTATTACTAGAAAAACCTATTATATATCTCTCTCTTAGTATAGCAGTTGGCTAAAAGTAAACATGTCTTTATTCAGTAATTTATTTTAAATCTGCTAAAAAAAGGAACTTGGGTTTAGAGCAAGTTTTTGGTTTGTTAAACAAACTCACACCTGCCCACAAAGTTCTTTGTATCTAGTCAAGTACATTCCCCCAAAAAAAGATGAAAAGTAAGTTTTGCTTTTGTAAGTCCACTGAGGGAAACCTTAATACAACCTAAACAAAAATGTTAAATTTTCAATGGTGAAAAAGTACATACTTTTCGACCCGTTGCTTTAGTTTTGGTTAGTGGAGACTTGAGGACACTGTCCAGGGAAGGGTCAGCGCTGGCATTTTGTTACTCATTCTGCCAGTGAAAGGTCACACTCCTGCCTGGCGACACAGATTCCCAGCCCTGGACTTCCATAGAGGTTCTTAAACCTGTGAGAGAACACAGTGACGTCTTCACACCGAAGGTTTGTGCACTGATGGATTCGAGGGAGCGGGAAGGAAGAACAGAGAGGAGGAAGAGAAGAGAAGGGAGGGAGAGGAAGAGAGAGAAAGAAAAATGTTCATGGAGAAGAAAGGAGGCAAGAGGGAGGGACAGAGCCGGGAAAGAGGGAAAATGGCCTCAGTTCTTCTGAATCATTTAAAAACACAATGTCTGCCTCAGGCATGGGAGAAGAGGATTGCAAAATTTAAATGACAATATAGTTTGTTTCTCTTCCAAGGAGGTGGATTTGGCCCGAAGACCTGGGGCTGACCCCTGAGGAAGAAAACCATTACCTTTAGGTGGAGCTTTCTTGCAGAAGAGTGCTTCTCACACTGTAAGACCCAAATCGGTTGCTTGAAAACCTTGTTAAGTTGCAGGTTTTTCTTTAGTAAGAAGAGACCTAAGACTATGCATTTTGGGAAAGCTCCCAGAGGGTCCTGGTCCCACTGGCCCATGGATCACACTTTGGTAGCAAGCCTTAGGAAACCAAAAATACCTCCTATAGCGGACGTAGAGGGGCTTCCCAACTGGCACAGCGGTAAAGAACCCGCCTGCCAGTGCAGGAGACACAAGAGATGAGGGTTCGGTCCCTGGGTCTGGAATATCCCTGGAGTAGGAAATGACAGCCCATTCCAGTATTCTTGTCTGGAAAATCCCACAGACAGAGGAGCTTGGCGGGCTACAGTCCATGGGGTCACAAAGAGTCAGACACGACTGAGCTGGAGCGTGAGAGAGGGTGTATGGAAACATTGATCCTCGCTAAAAACCAGATTTCCTCTCCCCTCGTGGAGGATTTCTGCCAAGTCAGGTAGATAATCATGCCTGCTCTTCACTGACAGACTTTTCCTGACAACCACTCATATCCTAAGAAACAAGATTGAGAGACCCACACCTCGAACCCTAAGATGTGGATCTCGTCACAGTGACCCCATCTCTCAGCTCAGACAGCCTTCATCTCCATATTCGTCTAGAATCTGGCTTAGAAAGTGAGTGCAGACTCATTAATGTCAATTTATCCACACACAGCATCAGAAGAGCCAGAGTAGATCCATGCTTCTTCATGACTATGGGTGCAAAAAGACACCTCCTCAGTTAAACACTGCATACACTCTTTTTCTTTTATCTTTTCCCAATTATATTTAAAATACATGCTTATTCCCAGGTGGCCAATGCAGGAGACTCAGACGCTAGTTCAGTCCCTGAGTTAGGAAGACCCTGGAGAATGAAATGGCACTCCAGTGCAATATCCTTGCCTGAAAAATTCTATGGACAAGAGGAGTCTGGTGGGCTATAGTCCATGGGGTTGCAAAAGAGCGTGACTTGATGAGCAACTGAACATGTTTATAGACAACAATTTTAATAAGACAAACTGCCACATGGAGTCATCAGTCAGTGGCAAGAGAGACTTCTCAATAAAACACATCATGTGGGCCTGCTCAGGCATGTTTGACCCTTTGTGACCTGATGGACTGCAGTCTGCCAGCCTCCTCTTGTCTGTGGAGCTTTTCAGGCAAGAATACTGGAGTGGGTTGCCATTTCCCTCTCCAGGGGATCTTCCAGACCTAGGGGTCAATTGCACACCTCCTGTGTCTCCTGTATTGGGAGGTGGATTCTTTACCACTGAGCCACTTGGGAAGCCAAACCTACATTTAAATCTACATGCCAAAATTTTGACTTCAGAAAAGTGGAACCATTTCTCAATTTGCCCAAGAGAAGAAGATAATTCTGGAGAGGAAGGTGATAACTCTGGAGAAGGTAACTAAAGAGGACCCACCCTACCCTCCTGTTTTTCCTCCTCTCCAAAGGGTCTATATACTGCCCCTCCAATCTGCGTTGCTTTTAGCCTAGGCATTTATTCCCATTATGGGTTAGAAAGCCAGACAAAGACGCAGTATCACCTTCTCCATAAATGATCCAAGTCCTTAGCTATCTCCTCCCCATTTTGTCATGACTCTCCTCCTCTCTAAACTGCCGCAGTCTCCAGGTCAAGGTTTCAGTCTTGCTCTGAAGCACACCACTGCCCTCGATAGCAGTACTGAAGCACCCCGGCGGCCAACTCTCTCCCCATGCTAAACAATGGCTACACGTGGCCTGCACGGTGTCTGCCTCTCGCTGCCCTGGCGCGGGAGAAATCTGATGGAATTCTGCAGGAAGGTAGTGGAGGGAGTAGAAAGGCTGATTGAGCCATCGCTTAGGTTGATTTAGTAGCCAGCAGCTTAAACTGATGCTTTATCAACTCTCAAGTTCAAACCCTGGCTGGAAACTGAGTTATTCATCAAGAAGGATTAGAAAATGCAACGTGTCCATAAATTTCTCAGACTGATTCTTGTTATCTCCAGAGATTTTTCCTGTCACTTAAAAATGATGTCTGGGGTACAATTTGCATCTAAAATGGCCTTGGAAAGAGGCATAAGGCCAGCATTTCAAACTAATGAGTCCTCAGGTTACAGAGAAATGCTCCCAGCCAAATATAGCAAACCACATTCCGCCATATTGCGATCGGACCTGACCCAGATTAGTGGCAACCTTGCTGGTGGACTTCAGCTTCTTTATTCCAGGAGAAATGCTTACACTTCATGGTAAGTGACCAGCCAGTGTTTAGTGCTTTGCTGTATTTTCATGGGTTGAATTATCAAATGGTCTAGTTCATCCAAACGTGTTAGAGATACTCATTCTCCAGCAAGAAGTGTGCAATGTCTATTCTTGTAGAGAAGAAGTGTTTTTTCTCCATATTTTCTCTCTTACGTAGTGTGTAATACTTTTTAATCATTTCGGACAAAAGTCTGACAATGCAGAGTTCAATGAACTCAGGAAGTTTGACATCTCAGTGTCCCAAATCTGCCCTTGGTTGTTGTCCAGTCACTACGTCATGTCTGGCTCTTTGTGACCCCATGGGCTGCAGCATTCCAGGCTTCTCTGCCCTTCACTGTCTCCCAGAGTTTGCTCAAATTCATATCCTTTCAGTCGGTGATGCTATCTAACCATCTCATCCCCTGCCAACCCCTTCTCCTTTTGCCTTCAATCTGTCCTAGTATCAGAGTCTTTTCCAGTGAGTCAGCTGCAGGTAATTGACCAAGGAATAATAATGAGTTCTAGCCAGGACTGAAGTTTTATAGGTGCATTCATTCGGCAGGTCTATGATTTGAAGGTGGTCTGGCTTTGGGACTCTCACTAAAATCTTCTCAGTGCAGGTGGCCAAACTACTGGAGCTTCAGCATCAGTCCTTCCAACGAGTATTCAGGGTTTAAAATATAGTATGAGTGTAATAAAGCAGAATTCTTGAGTTGAGCATGAGGGAAGTTTCTAGTTGATGCAGCCTGAAGCCATTGCTCTAAAGAGAAGCTTGACATTTTAGGGCTCAAGGCTGTGTTCAAAGGTCAGAAGAGGTTAATCTGAGAAGGCAGACTGTGATATTAGGACCCACCCAGAGGAAACTTCAAAGTCATTCTGAACTGTTGTAGGAACATGCCTGACAACATTTTCACTTTTATTGGAAGAAAGAAGAATTCTAGTGATGAAAGTGTAGGCCAGATAAGAAAGGAGAGTTAAAATTTCAGTGTTTCCTTAAATTTCAAAGTGTAAACAGCCACTTGGGTTACCTACCTTCCTGTTATTCTAAGACAAAGCTTTAGAGTGACGGGATAACCACAGTGTGAGGACCGAAAACGTAAGATTCTGAAACTGTTCTCATGCCATTTAGTTTATCCTAATTCCTTTGGAAATAAAGGCCTTTTCCTGATCTGTAAAATGGAAGCTTCCCATGTTTGTTTGTTTTTTAATATAAATGTATTTATTTTAATTGGTGGCTAATTACTTTACAATATTGTATTGGTTTTAGTACCAGCATTTTAAAAGGGCAGATTCTCAAAGCTCCTCCCAAATTCCAACTTTCCCCACTCTGACAATGCCCTCACCAAAGCACATTCCGCTGAAATCTCACACCTTCTAGGTTTTCTTACTTCACCTCAATTAAACAGAGCTGCGAAGCCTCTCTTCCATGGCCCCCCAACACTGTGTACACATTTCCGTTATATTTTTTTAATCCCTTTGTACCACAGTTATTTGTTTTATGTCTGTGTTTCCCATGGGAAGCACATTAGGCGTCTTTCAGTCCATAAGTTCTTTGTTCATTCACCAGGGATTTTTGTCAGACCTTTTACATCTTAGGTCGGGGAAATCAAGGTCACAAAAATATGATAAGGGCTTCTCGGTGAGGAATCCGCCTGCAATGCAGGAGAAACGAGCTTAATCCCTGAGTCAGGAAGATCCCCTAGAGAAGGAAATGGCTACCCACTCCAGTATTCTTGCCTGGAGAATCCCACGGACAGAGGAGCCTGATGGTCTACAGTCAATGGGGCTGCGAAGAGTCGAACATGGGCTGAGTGACTAACACCTGCAAACTGTGATCAACAAAGTACAACCATGCCTGCTAAATTATGACCGATTGTTCATGGTTTCTTGAATGAATCAAGGAAGGGAAAATGAGTGAATGCATCACTAGCACCAAGAGCTGTGTGGAGAGCTGTCTCCCAGCGGAGACAGTAGAACCCATCATAAGAATGACAAACGCTTCTCAAATGATACTGCATACACGAAGAGTACGTTACCAAGGGACCTCCACGTCCGAGTCGTCGTCTTATCCGTTACTACTTTCTTTCTTGCTTCTTTTTTCTTTTTCATTGTCCCCTTCACCTGTCACATTTGTGTTGGCCTCGTGCTAATACTAGCCTCGTGTTATCAACAGACATTCACAGAGGACTACCTATTTGTTCAATTAGGGTTTTTCAAATCAAATGTATTGATGTCATTGTCCCTGTTCTACCCTGATATGGAAAGGAAGTGTCTGGTTACCATTGTAAATTCCATTGGGTATTTGATCACTAACACACACCACCACACATTTTCTCTCTGACCATTTCTCTGCTCTAAAGCAGATCATTAAATTGCTCCCAGGCAGAAAGACCACGGACCAAAACAGCAGGGCACTTTTGTAATAAGACCTTGTAAATTGAAAGCCCTGGCTATCTCTCCCACTGTGAGAACCCGCTGAGACTGGTTCCTTTTAACATGGCATTAATAAGCGCTGCAGACCCAGTTAATTAAAGACACTATATCTAGGCAGATAGGCATGGCAACTCTTAAAAACCAGTTCTTATTTTTCAGATGATTTTACTCTATGGAAGCTGACTTTGGTTAAATTGCCCAGTTCTTCCAAAACTCAGTTTTCATGTTATGTATGGAACCATGGACCTGAGACGGTCCACAGTCCTGATTCGAGCCTGTGCTGGAATTTGTAACATGTTTTGCACTACAAAGTCAGATGCCAGGGGCATCTAGCTGTGATTAACCAAGTCCATTTGTTAAATCCCTGCTGGTTAAAGGAAAGGCTTATAATTGCAATATCATGGCCCTACAGTTACAAACCGGGGGCCTGCTGGGAAGCCCAGACCCCAATGTGGAGGTGTCATTAAAGCCTCTGAGTCCGTGGAGGTAGTTAATCACTCAATTAGACTCTCATTATCATCTGCCCGCATCAAAAAGACTTCCCGCAGTCCAGGAGGGGTTGTAACCCGTCCCTGACAGGTGACCCCCTCCTCAGACACAATGGCTACAATGGGCCTCGAAGGACACACCAGCACAGGGCCATATCTGAGCCCGAGCAGACGCCCAGGGGGCTCAGACGGGAGATCAAAGGCCGGGAAACAGCTGATCCCAGACTGGCTGGTGTCAGCCTGGTGTCTCCTCTGTCAAAGGCAGACGGAGAGCCAGCTTATTGATTGCCGGCCTCCCTTGTATTGGGCCCGGAATAAAAGGCCTGGCCTGCAGGCGGGGAGGGGGATGTTCAGCTTGGGAGCCCACAACATCCCAGAGGTGAGAAGCCTGCTAGCCCTGCTTCCTTTGGAAAAGGCCTGCTTGAGGAAACTGAGGCTGAATTTTCATCTTTTCCACCACATGGTACTAGCACCAGCAGTGGGCACGGTTTCAGGCAGAGTTGTTTAAATATTTTTCAACTGCAGAGCTGGTCCTCTTGGGGTGACACTGTTCCCTGGGGACCCAGAAACCATCTGAGGATTCCATGCGCCAAGCAACAGAACACACAGATTTGTATCATTGTTTTTTTAATTCCCCATATAAGCAATATCGTATATTTTTCTTTCTCTGTCTTACTTATTAGCTCAGTGTCTGTTTAGCTTTGTCATTTCTGGAACATCATATAAATGGAAATATAGTGTGTAACCTTTACAGACTGGGTTTCTTCACTTAGCAATTAGCATTTAAAAGTCATTTCTGTCTTCTGGTGGTTTGATAGCGCCTTCTTTTTCTTTACTGAATAGTGTTCTCTTATATGGATATGGCTCAGATGGTGAGGAATCTATGCGGGGGGCCGGGGTTCAGTCCCCGGGTGGGGAAGATCCCCTGGAGGAGGGCATGGCTACCCACGCCAGTATTCTTGCCTGAAGAGTTCCATGGACAGAGGAGCCTGGTGGGCTACAGTCCATGGGGTCACAAAGAGTCTGATACAACTTAGCAACTAACACTTTCCTTACATACACAGTATGGATATACTGCTCAATGAAGACGTCTACTGTACCCATGCTTGTGCTTGCTTTATATAGATACAAGCTTTAAGTCAGTTGGGCAATTACATAGGCGCGTGATTCCTGCACCGTACGTTAAGGTTTTATTTAGTTGTATAAGAAATTGCCAAACTATATTCCCAAGTGGCTGTATCGTTTTGTATCTCATTGAGCATGAGAGCTTCTATTGTTCTTTACCCTTGCCAGCATTAGTATTATCAGAATGTGGTTGTTGTTGTTGAATTTTAACCACTCTCATTGGTGTGTATTGGGCCCAGGGGGCTCAGACGGTAAAGAATCCACCTGCTAATGCAAGAGACTCGGGTTCGAGCCCTGGGTTTGAAAGATCTCCTGGAGAGAGAAATGGCAACCCACTCCACTATTCTGGCCTAGGAAATCCCATAGACAGAGGAGCCTGGTGGGCTACAGCCTATGGGGTTGCAAAAGAGTTGGACATATTTAGCAACAATAACAATATGAGTGCAGTGTATCTTGTATCTTAATTTGCATTTCTGTTATAGCAGATGATACTGAGTATATTTTCATAGCTGTTTTCCAACTGTATATCTCTTCAGTAAGGTGTCTGTTCAGATCTTTGGCCCATTTTTAAAATTGGATTGTTTTCTTATTGTTGAGGTTAAGAGTTCTTTACACATTTTACGTACACATTTTTAATCAAATATGTACCTTACAAATATAAGCTTGTCTGTAGTTTGTCTTCATTCTCTTCACAGTATAATTCACAAACCAGAAGTTTCTAATTTTGGGGAAGTACAAAATACCATTTGTTTCTTCCTTGAACAGACCTGTTTTAATTGGATGCTAAGAATTATAAAGAATATGAATCTGCAAGGGGATTTTTTTCTCCCATAAAACTTAAATTTTCAGTAGGAACAAAAAAAAATTAGACATATGCTATAGATTCTGTTTTTGTGACATCTGAATTGATTGTAACTAAGTTGATTTATTTAAATTGTGGCATTTCAACTATTCTACCGAAACTTTGCAGTCACTCATTCACTTTTTCAATTTATAGCTGTCCCCGATCTGGTCTTCCCTGTTTATTCCCCTTTCAAAGGCCTCCTTTGAAAAAATCTTTAAAAGTTTTTAATGTACCTTTCTACCCATTTGGTCAAAAACAAAAAGAAATACACTATATTGCAAGGTGGGGAGACCTATCTAAGCAATGCAGCTAATGCATACCCCAGAAGCTAACAAGCAGTCCTTACATGGCGTCATCATCAATGGCAGTAGCTCTTTGTTGCTGTTGTTCAGTTGCTCAGTCCTGTCATACCCTGCGACCCCATGGGCTATGGCACGCCAGGCTTCCCTGTCCTTCACTATCTCCCAGTTTGCTCAGACTCATGCCCACTGAGTCAGTGATGCCATCCAACCATCTCATCCTCTGTTGCCCCCTTCTCCTCTTGCCCTCAATCTTTACCAGCATCGGGGTGTTACTAACAAGCAAATTATAACAATGGAATAAAATTCCTGACTGTGTCTATGTATTTCTTTGGTCCTAGAAGCCAGCGGTCCGTATAACCTCTATGAAGAAGCACTGGTATCGTATGTGAAAGTGTATACAGCATGACAGAGAGTGAAGGTTTCAGATCTAGACTTGGCCTGTGTCCTGTCTCCTCTGTGGAGCTGGGTGACCGTGAGCAAATTCATCTTAGTGCACCACATCTTCCTTATCTGTAAAATGAGTGATAATAGCACTGTCCCCCTTATAAGAATGTCAGAGATTAAATTGGTTAATGCCTGTGCAATCCTTCAAAGAATGGCTATCCAAGTGAATAGTACAAAATTCTTTTTCTTTGATGTATTCTTTAATTGGAGGAAAATTGCTTTACAATGTTGTGTTGGTGGACGCAGTGGGGGAAGGAGAGAGTGGCACAAATTGAGAAAGTAGCATCAACATATATGAACAGTGCGTGCATGCTAAGTTGCTTAAGTCATGTCTGAGTCTTTGCGACCCCGTGGACGGCAGCCCGTCAGACTCTTCTGTCCGTGGGAATCTCCAGGCAAGAATACTGGGTGGGTTGCCATGCCCTCCTCCAGGGGATCTTCCCGACCCGGGGATCAAACCCAGGTCTCTTGCTATTCTTGCATTGCCAGGCGGGTTTTGGACCCCTGTGCCACCTGGGAAGCCTAACGCTTTCCTACAATTCCTGCCTTGCCGTGGCGTTCTAAAAGCACACAGAACACCTTCGCCTTCTGCCGCAGCTTGTGGCATCAGAACAGATGGAGTCTTCCGCTGCTCCTCCACTCGAGTCTGCCACTAACATCTCTTTCCTCCCTGCCCCCAGCCATGAGACATAGGTGGTGCATGCGGTGATCGTGGGAGAAACTCGGGGCGTGTTTGGAGCCAGGACTCCCCGCCGGAGTGGACAGGCAAGCCGGGAGGGGCAGCTGCGGGGTCCTGGCGTCTGACAGATGGCCTGTTGCTGCCATGCATCACCCGGGCCCGGCTGCCCTGGCGGCACGTCGCCGCCGTACATCATCAGAGCGGTGCCCGGCCGGAGCTGCGGCCTGGAAACCAACTGCCCCATAAATTTTCATAAAGCCAAGGAAGAGAGCTGTCATTTTCTTTTCTTCTAAATTAAAGATGGACCCTCAGGAGAGGAGGGACAGAGGAGCCTTTCATATGACCCAGTGGCTTTCCAAGGACCCCAGAGGCACTGAGGTCCCCACGAAAAGGCACTACTGCCATCAGCGCTTCCCAGGGAGGGAAGGAAACCCAGGGACCTCAGCTGGACTTGACCAGACTGTCCCAGTGTCTGGCCCGGCACAGTCTGCCCTCTCCCCAGAGATGTCCTGCACTAATCGATGGAAAATGGTCTGAAGCAGTGGCCTGTTTGGTTA
Organism: Oryx dammah; assembly: GCF_014754425.2. Lineage (NCBI taxonomy): Eukaryota > Metazoa > Chordata > Mammalia > Artiodactyla > Bovidae > Oryx > Oryx dammah. The sequence continues at coordinate 3,444,139 of NW_024070192.1, read as the reverse complement.
TTCATCATTCAGCTGTCATCAGCTGAGCATGAATTGACATTTGCTGGAATTTGTTAAGCGTGCTTGGCAGTTTGTATCTCAGTGGAGGTGGGTGTTGCTAGTCCAGTGAACAAATTTAACAAGTTTTTTTTTTTTTTAAGTTAATTTCCATACTAGGTTTCGGGATGCCACAGTGAACAAAGCATTCTAATAGCTCGCATTCTAGTTGGGTTTAAGGGGAAATACTAGAAATGAACACAAAATGAGTAAGATAACTCCCCTGTTAATATGTACTATTAAGAAGAAGGAGGAGTGAAAAATCAGGATGGTGAGATACAGATAAGACATCCATTTATCTGAGGTGTTAGGAAGGGAATCACCCAGGAGGTTTCTTAGGATCTGAGAGCTCAAAGATGAAAAGTCCAGGAAATCTCAGAGAACAGAATGCCCTGAGCAGAAAAATAGCGACCGGAAGTCCTGAGACAGTAATAAGTATGTCCACATTGAGACAGAAGGAAAGCGGAGTAACATATGCTACAGTGGGAATATGGAAAGAATTGAGATCGCAGAAGTCAGGTAGGTAGGCAAATTTCAGATCATCCAGGGACTTGTAATCCATGCTGAGATGTTTGCACAGTCTTGTTGCCAACAATTAGAAAGTTTCAAGCTGGGGAAGGGATGATAAAGCTCTCAGTTTGGAAAGAATCCATCATTCTCCCTCACCCCAGAGAGGATGGTGATCACTGCATAGAAGGCAAGACCAGGTAACAGGAGGGACCAGTGAGAAAATTACCAGGGTTGTTCAGGCTGCTCTGACCTTGCAGTTTTAGCGCCGTGATGGTAAGGAGTGTTTGGATGTATAAAGTACTTTGAAGGCAGAGTTGACATTCCTTCCTAGAGGAGGAGATGGTTTGCACAAAGAAGAAAGCAGAACTAGGAAAATTCTTAGGTCTTATTTCTAAATGACCTAGTATAAGTGATATTGTTTTCTGAAAAGTATAAAACTTTGGAATAAGAGCATGTGGGGAAATCAAAACTGTTGTTCCTTGGCCAAGTTCTGTTGACAGAACAGTCGGTATTGCAGCGTAGCTGTCCAGTAGGCAATCTGAAAAAGTACTTCTTGAGCTCAGGAGGCAGGTGTAGTGATGAAAATTGGATAATCTTTAGAGTTCAGGCCATAGGAAGTGATAATCCACTCCAGTATTCTTGCCTGGAAAATCCCTTAGACAGAGGAGCCTTGTGGGCTACAGTCCATGGGGTCCCAAAGAGTTGGACACAACTTAGCAGTTAAACAACAACAAGTGTTTAAAACCAGGATAGTAGTGGAATCTCCTAAGAAATAGGTAAAGCTGAAAAAGAAGGGAAATTGTTTTGAGATGTAGGGCTTTCTGATAGTTTGAGGTCAGAAAGTGAAAGTCCTCAGTCATGTCTGACTCTGTGACCCCATGGACTGTTGCCTGCCAGGCTCCTCTGTCCATGGAATTCTCCAGGCAAGAATACTGGAGTGGGTTGCCATGCCCTCCCCCAGGGGATCTTCCCAACCCAGGGATCAAACCCTGCTTTCTGCATTTCGGGTGGATTCCTTACCATCTGAGCCACCAGGGAAGCTCAAGAACGATGGAGTGGGTAGCCTATCCCTTCTTCAGGGGATCTTCCTGACCCAGGAATCGAACTGGGGTCTCCTGCATTGCAGGCAGACTCTCTGCCAGCTGAGCTACCAGGGAAGCCCAAATAAGAGAGAAGGAACAAGTAGAAAGAGGTAAAAAGGGTGATAAGAAAAAGTTGAAAATAAAACTCAGTGAGTCCTGCATTTTGAAGAAATCTAGAGAACGAGAATTTCAGGAAAGAGAGTGGGTTTGCTGTGTCCACTGATGCTGAAAGGTGGTTTAAAATGAAGACCAAGAATTTAGGCATCATCCTTCAAAAGACTGATGTTGTTATAACATTAGTATGAGAAACACTTGTTCAGCAATGGGGATGGAGGTTCCAGGTGGAATGATCTAAGACAGAGTAGTAGCTGAGAAAGTAGGGATGCAGAAGGTGGATAGAGAAATGAAACTAACTGCAGGTGAGATTAAGGCACATTTGCGCACTGATGGGAATGAATCTTCACACTGATCAGCAGGTAAAGCAAGAGAGAAAGGAAGAAATTTCAGGAGTCAGAGGGGAACTGTTGTTGTTTAGTCATTAATTCATATCCAGCTCTTTTCCAGCTCCATGGACTATAAGCCATCAGGCTCCTCTGTCCATGGGATTTCCCAGACAGGAATACTGAAGTGGGTACCATTTCCATCTCTGGGGAATCTTCCCAACCCAGGGATCAAACCTGAGTCCCCTGCATTGGCAGGTGGGTTCCTTACCACTTAGACACCAGGGAAGCCCCAGGGGAGAATAGACTCAGAGTATATAAATGGCCTTAAAAAAAGAACAAGAACAATTTGTATATTTTAAAGAGAGATGAATCACATGTGGTGTGGATGGGGGTAGACTTGTAGATGTGGTTGTAGTTGTTAATGGATGGTCAAAGACAGCAGCGTTGGAAATTAAGATGTTAGAACTGGTGCAGTTCCTGATAATGACAGAGACTTTGGTCTGCCTTGGAAACAATCCCTTAAGTCAGATGAATGAAGAGACACTGTAGAATCTATTGAGATAAAAGAACTGATAGACCGTTGGTTATCCATCTATATGGATAGCAAAGTTGTGAAGAATGATAACAGGTGCAAAAATTAATAAAAGTGATTTCTGGGAATTCTTGGTTGTCCAGTGGTTAGCACTCCTCATTCTCACCGCCGAGGGCCCAGGTCCAATCCCTGGTTGGGAAAATAAGATCTCCTGAGCTGCATGGAGCAGTCAAAAAAGAAAAAGATAGTGATCCAGATACAAAGACCCACTTGACTGTTCTCTTAGATACATTGTGAACCACACCCAAACCCCTGCGTGACTCCTTAGGGGTTTCTGGTCAACCCCACACCTGACCAGGAGCTGGAAAATACCTCAAAGTGGGAAGCGGGAACAGGGTATCAGATGGTCCTCCAGCTGGCATATCACGGCTGGATGCTGCTTACAAACTATTCTGAAGGGTGGAGAGCCTGAAGCCCAGAACCAGGGCAGTACTACAGTATAGAAAGTGAGATCACAGTATAGTGTTACCAGTATTATTTCTTTTGTGATTCATTTTTATGAAAATGGTACTGTACATGATTTTTTTTATTTTTTAAAATATAATTACTTGAATGCTTTTGATTTGTGTTCTTTTGTTTTCCTCCTGACCAGTTGAACTAAAAATATCTGAGAAATAATTCCTTCTTGCTAAGGAACATCTGCTTGTTTTTCCTTCTGAGGACGGTAAATATCTGTATTTCTAACATATGTTTTATGCCCTTTCCCTGCATAATCGCTTCTATTAAATGATGTTGTTGTTGAGTTACTAAGTCATGTCTGACTCTTTGTGACCCCGTGGACTATAGCATTCTAAGCTCCTCTGTCCTCCACTATCTCCTGGAGTTTTTTCAGATTCATGTCCAATAAGTTGGTGGTGCCATCCAACCATCTCATCCTCTGCCACCCCCTTCTCCTTTTGCCTTCAATCTTTCCCAGCATCAGGGTCTTTTTCAATGAGCCTGCTCTTTGCATCAGGTGGCCAAAGTATAATCTATGTAAAAAATTCATAATAACAATAGACTCAGAGTTGTTAAATAATTTATTTAAATGACTTGATACAGAACTAAGATAAATGCTCTAGGATCCTGGAATATGGGTGAGTCTGTTGCCTGCTTTAAAGGAATGTTTCCCTTCCATGGGGTATAGGAGACACTGATTTAAAAGAGGGAGAGACAGAGAAGGAGAAAGACAGACAAAGAGAAACACAGAAAGAGACAAAGAGTGAAATCAGGATGCAACCTCAGACAAATATGTCCACGTATTAGAAGAAATCCCTGTGCTTTTCCAGACATTTCTTGGCTAATATGAAAAATGTGGATACATCCAGCTAACTGACTAGAAAATACTCTTTGGGGCTGTAAAGTTGCTTCCCCCCCCCCCCCCCCGAGGCTGTACCTGTGTGGTTTCATTGAAGAGTTTCTTGAGCAGACGTGGTCGGAAACTCAGGGAAAGGGAGCCAAGAGTTTCTTAGAAATGTATTTCATGGTACAGTATCACGGGACAGCATTTATTTTGGATATGCTTCCATGGGAGTACTGAGGTGCTGTGGGGTGATCTTGCTTTTTTCCCACTACATATAATGTTAGTGATCCTAAATTAATTACAAACCAAAAATTAACATGCTCCCTCACGGAAATATCTTAGTGTTTCTCTTCTCCTTTTCAAAATTCTGGGGGACTTGGCTCTGAACAAATTGCACTCCCACGTATCAAAGGATCCAGTGTGTGTTAATTCTGTTACTCACTCAAAGGAGATTTTTTTTTTCTCTTTCCCTTCTCTGTTTGATCTCTCCTAAAGCAATACTGCGAATAGAAAATGCACCAGATTCAATAATCTACAAAATAAATTACTCTGCAAGTAATGCACTAGCATTCAGAGTACCAAGCTAGTATCTGAGGGGACAAGACCCCACTTCCAAGAGGACAACTGAAGTGTCAAAGTCATCCTCCCTGTGGGAGGTCCCCTCCACTGCAGAAGGGAAAGGAGGAATGTCTTGTCTTCTTCATCCTTTGTATGCACTCATGTACGCTCCGAGCGGAGGGATAGTCTTGAACTAGCCCCCACTTGACCGTTCACAATCAGTTAACAGTGATTCACACGAATGGGTTAGAAAAAGGAGAGGGCAGAAGATGCTGGAGTGAATCTAGACAGAGGATACTCCTCGGACTGTTTCCATTTCGTCTCTGGAGGGTCTTTTTTTAACATGACCACAGCGATGGAACAGGTAGAATGCCTCAGATCTTCATCTATAATCTATACCATGAAGCTTGTCTTTTTAGCTTTGTTTATTTGGCTGCACTGGGTCTTTGATGCAGCATGTGGGATCTAGTTCCCTGACCAGGGATCAAACCCTGGGCCTCCTGCGTTGAGAGTGCGAGTCTAAGCCACTGGACCATAAGGAATGCCCTGTATCATGAAGTTTGACGAGGAAAAGCCATCTTTCTCATTTCACCTTCGTGCTTAACTCTCATCTCTCCTTATTTCCATGGAAGGAATTATTTATGTCACTTTCAAAACTGAGTGTTCCAAAACACCAACCTGAAGAAAAGCGGTCTTTTACAAACCTGGCTCCTTCACGATTTCCCTACAAGAGGTACTTACTTTGGCTTTTGAAGATTTTTCTACATGCAAGTCTGGCCTTAAGTGAATATCCTGTTTGTTTCCACAAAGTGCATAATTAGCTGAATGAATGAAAATGTAACTGTGAATTTAAAAACAAAATGCTCATGAATAATCTTTAATTCCAGTAGTTTAGTTCCGGATCATTTGTAATTCCTTCCGAATGCTTAGTTAAGGAGCGGGTCACCCGCCTGGTACTGATACGTAGGCCTCATTGTGCTCAGTGTCTGACTCTCTGCGACCCCCTGGGCGGCGGCACAGCAGGCTTCCCTGACCATCACCAACTCTCAGAGTTTACTCAGACTCATGTCCATTGAGTTGGTGACGCCATCCAACCATCTCATCCTCTGTCATCCCCTTCTCCTCCCACCTTCGCTCTTTCCCAGCATCAGGGTCTTTTCCAATGAGTCAGTTCTTCACATCAGGTGGCGAAAGTATTGGAGTTTCAGCTTCAACATCAGTCCTTCCAATGAATATTCAGGACTGATTTCCCTTAGGACGGACTGGTTGGATCTCCTTGCAGTCCAAGTCTAGTGGGTAATTTTTAAGTATTCATCAAAGGTCTTATAGATGCTCACTTGATTCTGTAATCCGCATTCTAGATTATATCTTTCTAGAACACAACAATAGCAATGCATACAGTCACATGCAGAAAACCTACACGTCATCCTAAACAAAAAGTATACCTGGTAAACTAAAGTAATATTCACAGTAAAATCTATGTTACAGAAAAAAACTATGATATGCTGAAATGCTCAGAATATATAATTAATTTGAAAGATATTTTGAAACAGATGATATAGTTTGACCTGTTTTTAAGGAACACCGAGTCTGCAATTTACCATGAGACTCATGTGTGTTTCCCACCACTCTTAGCATTGATATTTGAAAATATTATTTTTAAGTACTTTCCCCCCAAATTATAGGCCCAGTGGTAAAGAATCTGCTTACCAGTTCAGGAGAGGCAGGAGATGTGTGTTTGATCCCTGTGTCGGGAAGATCCCCTAGAGAAGGAAACGGCAGCCCTCTCCAGTATTCTTGCCTGGAGAGTCCCATGGACAGAGGAGCCTGGAGGGTAGAGTCCATCAATCGCAAAGAGTTGGAGCTGACTTAGAGACTAAGCATGCACGCAAATACTCTTTAATTTAAATAAAAATGCAGGTTCTATTGAGGGGAATTCTCTAGTGGTCCAGTGGTTTAGACTCCGTGCTTCCAATGCAAGGGGCACCAGTTCAAACCCTGCTCAGGGAACTAAGATCCTACATGCCACACAACATGGTCAAAATTTTTAAGATAAATAATAAAAATTTAAATTTAAAAAATGCTCTATAGGGATTGGTGGTGCTACTTGGTGATTCCCTTTGTAGAAACGAGAATCAAGCCAGGGCAGTAGAAAATCATAAGGAGAAATTCGGGTGACTTATCTTAGACTTGGGTGTTTGCACTCGTCATCACAGATAAAGTTCCAAAGCATGGTGGCCTTCAGAATTCTAAGCTCTAGTTTAAACGCTGCGGCTTTGGCCCCAGGAAACTTCTCTGATGGACTTTTTTTTTTTTTTTCTTAATACATTCCTGCAGTCCCAGAAGGTCAGTGCTCTGAGGCATCCTTGTGGGGACCTCCTTTTCAAACTCAACACGCACCCCAGTGTAGCTCAGGTGACACCCTGGACCACGTGTCCCACACGCTGGCTTTCCCCCTGATAGTAAGCCACTCCTGCATTCTGGAGTCCAGAGAATATAATAAATCCTTCTTGTGAAATTATCTTGTGAAATGCGTTTCTGCGCCTGGGTATTGTCACCTCCTCTACTAGGAGGGCACGCAGTCCCTGCTCATGACTACCCTCCCCACGTGTTACAATTTCCTGTCTTCTGAATTTCAGCTGCAAAGTGAATAATCACACAACACCATCATATTACCTAAGGCCCTCAAAATATATGGCTGGAAAACAGAGGATAGAGTCAGAAAAATAGCTTATTTTTCCCTTTTTACACATGTTCATGTTTGACTTTTTAAGTTCTCTTCCTTTAGCCAGAAAGTACAGCTCATAGTGTGACAATAAAAAGCCAGTAACACCCCAGTCAGGTACACATCAGGCTCGTGGAGGTTTGTCCCAAGGGCTTTTAGGGCAATGAAAAACCTGTGTATATATATACACAGCAGCCCGAAATGTGGCTTAAGCGACAGGACTGCTGCTGACTGGCAGCTTTTCCTGTAATTACGTGTCCTTGTAAGATGCAGAAAGAAAAATAAATTGATAGATTAAAAATGTGCCTTCCATTCCACCACATTTGGCCATTCCTAACTCAGCCCTCAGGCTTCTCCTGCAGTGGGAGGGTCCAGTAAATATGATAAATAAATACACAGAGGGAAGTGCCTGCTCATGTCCCCGCCGCTACTCAGCTTACACCCCGCAGCAAAGGACTGGGTTTCCCTTTTATCATTATTGTAGCTGGCAGTCATTTAGGTAATTATCCAGTGCTTGTTAAGAAACTTAATTAAATTATTTATGACATTGACCTCCCGCAACAGTTAATTCCTTAAAATTCCCTATGTAAGGATGGGATACTATTTTACCTTGTAAATAGGGGAGAGATGAGCTGAGCAGTTTTCTGATTAGGTTATAAATGGACTGAAGAATCCCATGTTCCTGGTTCTGCTTTTGCTTCCAACTGGGTTTGGAAAACAAAGAAATTCAGATGAATCACGCTGTCATCAACAAGGATTTCTCTTGCCTTCCCATGAAGATGTCAGCAGGCATTTGTCCTTCCAGATTGACCTACCTAAGTCAGCATCAAAGGGAGAAGTGACAGAGGGTTATTCTCTTTCCATGAGACTGAAGTTCTTCCATTTCTCTAAGGGTTAAAAAGAAAACACAGCTTATTAGAAACCTGGGCCTTCCCAAAAATGGTATGATCCAAATGGCATGGCAAGACCATTTTGAAATGTTGTCTTATTTTTTCAGTGGTCATAGTGACAGTAATTGAAAGCTGTGGAAAAAAAAAAAAAAAAAAAGGTCTTCTCTCGTATTCTGCTCCGCAGGAATTAGCTGAATGAGGGCATAGAGTTGTTTGGCCTGTGTTCTCTGCATTAATAAGCCTAAGACTGAAATTAACTACATGATTCTGTCTTATCCATCTCAGTCTTTCCTACTGTGGTTGTTTGAGAACTTATATTCTAGATAAAAGGTTATTCTTCTGATCCCGTCCTGCTAAGACTGAATTTTTACCCGTCGTCTAACAACAAGCAGAGTAATTTCAGAGAGATGCTGTGCTGGATTCTATCCGGTGCCTGATTTATTTTTCCTTGACATACTCTGGTGACACAAATTTGCAGGCAAATTCTGCGAACATCCAAAGCTATAGAAACGTAACACATCTACAGATGGTACTGGGGAAAAAATATGCCTCTCATTTAAAACATTAGCTTTTGAATAACGGGAGCTAATCGAATAGATCTGTTTATCTACTTCAAGGCAATATTGAAATGCTACTCATTTCTGATCTTGTCTTCACCTTCTTGGTAGTTTGTCCATAACCATTCGTGATCAACAAGGCCCCACTGTACGGCCTGTAGGCAGTTTGGTTTTAGAACTCAAAATTTTCATAACTGATAAAGAGAAAGCAGCCTGATCAGTGATTCTAAATATGTCCCATAGCTGTTTTTGTTCGTGTGCTGACACACAGCATTTTATACGTAGCAATTCTGGGCAGGATAAAGAGGTAAAAATGCATTAAATATACAAAGGCATGGGGTTTCCCAGATGGCTCCATGATAGAGATTCTGCCTGCCAAAGCAGAAGACACAGGTTCAATCCCTGGGTCAGGAAGACCCCCTGGAGGAGGAAATGGCAACGCACTCCAATATTCTGGCCTGGAGAATCCCATGGACAGAGGACCCTGGCAGGCTACAGTCCATGGGGGTCACAAAGAGTCAGACACGAATGAGCACGCACACACACATACAAAGGCATATTTAAAGGCAGTACTCATCAAATGTCTGCAGAACTAATTATTTCACCTTTTCTTTCCTCATCCCTCCCTGATCTTCCTGAGAGTCAGTTTAAGGCCACAGTTGTAAATTAGGAAACGTCAGGTGACCTAATGCGATATTTACAAGAAGACTCAGTTTCCAACATGCTGATTTTTTAGATTTGAAGAGTTGGAGATAAGCCCCATTGCTGTGTATAACTTTATAAGACAGATTTCGCAGCGCGTCCCCAACACATCACGAACGATGCCTGCTGTAAATGATGACATGTGAAAATAGACGTCAGCCCGCATGCTCCCAGCAGCAGCTGCCTCTTTGCCGGTCTCCCTGACTCCAGCCTCTTCCTGTTCCAGCCTGGCCCACATTCTCCTGCCAGAATAAACTTCCTGGGGTAGTGGAGAACCCAGTTTGAGCCTAAACCCTGTCTGGGCTGGGCGTTCAAACTGATGGACAGTTACGACAAGATGTTTATCTGTACGAGGGTTCGGGAAGCCTTTGGGAGAAAGTCATCTTGAGGGGGAACAAGAGAATTGAAAAGGAATGCTCCAGCGGGTACTAAATCCTGAGCTGTCAGAGGGGAGGGATGGTTCTGAGTTCACCTGGGAACCTATGAATACTCTCCTGGCTTTCGAGTTTTCATCCAGAGGAAAGCTGTCGGGCTAAAGTGAGGAGAAACTTTATATGGAAGTTCCTGTCGGTCTTCAGAGCCAAACAAGCATCGATTGATACGCTGCAAACTGTGGGGAGCCTTGCCCCCAGTCCTCTGCAGCCCGCAGGATTCAGAGGGTGCTTTCTGCCCATGGAACTCAAAGTGTGCGGCAGGGTAGATTTTCTCTGAAAAAAGTGCTATCAGAGATCAGGAGACACCTTGCTCTGTGATGGCCGTTAGTGACACACGGTGACTGGGGAGGACCTGGGGCCCTGCTGCTGGGCTGGCTGTACGCAAGGCATACACCCGCGTTTATTTGTGGCCAAGTGTGCCCTGCTGCTGGGCTGGCTGTACGCAAGGCATACACCCGCGTTTATTTGTGGCCAAGTGTGACCTGCTCCCCGAGACTGTGAGAAATACTTGACTCAGCTTTAGGAGGAGCTGAAGCTTTTTTAAAAGATTTATTTATTTATTTTGGTGGCTGTGCTGGGTCTTCGTTGCAGTACTTAGTCACCCCGTGGCATGTGGGATCTTCCTGAACCGGGAATCGAATTGGTGTCCCCTGCATTGCAAGGCGGACTCCTAACCACTGGACCAGCAGGGAAGCCCGGAACTAAAGGATTGGGTGCGTGTGTGGAGGGAAAGAGATAGGGGAACTGGCCCTTTAAAAATTGCAAAATATTTAAATCCTGTGGAAAATTCAGAAAATGCTGACATCTAAGCATCTCTGACCCAGATAAAAGATATGTTAATACTTTGCCATATTTGCTTGAGATCCCCATTTTACACTTTTTCTATTTTAAAACTAAAATGTTATAAATCATTATATAACATAGTACATCTCTGCTCCTCTTATTTCCCTGTAGGGAATTATCTGGAGAACGCAATGGCACCCCACTCCAGTACTCTTGCCTGGGAAATCCCATGGATGGAGGAGCCTGGAAGGCTGCAATCCATGGGGTCGCTAAGAGTCGGACACAACTGAGCGACTTCACTTTCACTTTTCACTTTCATGCATTGGAGAAGGAAATGGCAACCCGCTCCAGTGTTCTTGCCTGGAGAATCCCAGGGACGGGGGAGCCTGGTGGGCTGCCGTCTATGGGGTCGCACAGAGTCGGACACGACTGAAGCGACTTAGCAGCAGCCGCAGCAGGGAATTATCATCAGGAAGTTGACATATGTGAATCCATTCATGCTTTTGTTTTTGTCTTTGAATTTTAATAATAGTATGTTATACACAAATTTCAAAATTTTCAAAACATTAACATTTAAAAAATTCTCAGTGTAGTTCTTTTGTTTATAACATTGTACAGTATGCCATCACTTGAGGGAACTGTAATTAATTGATGCATTTGAGACCCTGTGGTGTATGCTATTGTTGTTTAGAGCACAATTTCTACACACGAGTTCATGGTACACTTCCTGTGTTCAGAATATTCCAGAAAGTTCTATGGCTCTATGTGGAATAAGCCATTCCTTATGGTTTAGTACTGAACCATATGGACGTGGATACTTCTAAACCATATCCAGGCTGTCATTTCGGTTTGGCCACTTTCAGACACGATTTCTCCTTCCTCTCTTCCCCAAAGCAGAGCAGCCCTTGGCCATGTCATTCAAACGGACATTTCACAAAGTTTTCTGCTACTGCTTATTCTAAAACCCTTTCTCCTATCTGGGGTACCTGCCTCAGGCCAACACCACCATCCATTCAGAGCGTCACAAGTCGGTTTTGAAGCCCAGATTTTCGCTTAGTTTTCAATCCACAGCTGAGTTACTCTTTTGTCCCTGGGTTTTCATGTTTCAACTCGATGTAGGGTGGTTACACCTGGCCTTCCTCTTCTGGTATGACACCTGTGTGCTTTCCCAGACTTGATCTCTGGACCATCCTTGGGTCCTTTTACAGTCTAAAAATAATTGAATTAATACATGAAAATAGAGAAAAAAAGCACACAGCATTTGGAAATGCTTAAATTGACTGGAGGTGATCACAATGAATCTGAAGTTGGTCTCTGTGTTCCTTAAGCCAAAGCCAATGACTTCACTATTCATGACATCAACTGTCCTCCCTAGGATTGTAGCAGGATGCCAAGTGTGTGTGTGTGTTCAGTCATGTCTGACTCTTTGAAACTCCATGGACTGCGTGTAGCCCGCCAGGCTCCTCTGTCCATGGGATTCTCCAGGCAACAATACCGGAGTGGGTTCCCATTTCCTAAGATCCGTCACCAGCATCCCAGGACACTGCTGGCAGTCAGCAGCAAGGTGTGTAAGAAAACACATTTTCTGTTAGTGATCTCAGAGCTTGTGTGTGTGTTTGTGTGTGCATACACTCCTTGGTCACATACTTGACTGCGATTAAGAGCAATTCAGACGGCAGTATAGAGGCAGCTCTAGATGGAGCTGGCTTAAGTCAGAGAAAACCCTTTTTGCCAGGAGGGAAATCCTGGATTGACAGGTAGAGACTCAGGCTGGCATCCTTGTCCTTGGTCGAGATCTCAGGCATCTCTGCTGAGAACTGAAGCCTGCTGCTCCATTAGAAAGACGATCACTTGGCTCCCCTAGCCTTTTGCGTCCAATTTATGTCCAATTTGCAGACTTTCAACATTGCAATCTCACAGTTCATAAAATCAAGCTCAGCCTGGGCTAAGTCTCCAGGTAATGGATTTAGGATCACGGGAGGTGTTAGCTGCAGTTCGTGATGGGTAACTTTCTTGTTAACTAAAGTCTCTTTAGCTAAATGAGTTCCAGGTTTAAGTCTCCCTTCTTTCTTTTTTTTGGCAGAGGTCTGGGGGTTGGGGGTGGGGTGGGCACAGAACTTTATTAGGCTGCGCGTGGAGAGCTTTTCATTGCAAAGGCAACAGAAAAAAAAAAAATTGGGATAAGCCAGTCTTTGTATAAACGGAAGGTGGTGAAAGGAGAGCTGTGTATGGGGGCTGGAGGATCAACCCTCCGGCTCCACTCCGCTAGGCAGGGGCTCCGGGAGGCGGCCCGGTGCTCACGGCCGAGCCAGGCCATTTCCGCAGGTAACTGGGCGCTGCGGGGAGACAGAAACCGCAGGTGGAGGGGGGCCGGAGGCAGGCGGTGTGGACACTGGGCGTCGCTCCCCCATGGCCGTGCCCTCGTCCTCCACGACCAGCTCACTTCCACCCACCACCCTTGGGGGACTTCTAATCAGTACCCCATTGTTGAAGGCGGGGCAGTTGAATATTCTAGGTGTGTGTCTGAGCGTGTGTGTGTGTGTGTGTCTGTGTGTACGCACACCACACCGAAACACGGGTGTGTGCTCACAGGACCCGCCGAGGATTCGTTCCAGGATCCTGGAGGGAAGTGGCCCTCCTAAGAGGCGTGGCTCCTTGACTGCCAGTCTCAGGAGTCAGGTTAATTGGACGTCTGTGTTTTTAAAACAAGTCATTTATTGAGTCACTCCACTTAAAAAGCTAATGAAATGCTCTTTAATTTGGGCTGTTATTCTTTAAACCGAGACGAGCCGCTTCTATATTTAATTTCTTTGAACCATCGTTTCCCCTATAAAAGCCGCGTGGCTGCCTCTGCGTCGTGGCTCACGCCGTGTATTCGCGTCTCTTAGACTCTTCATGGGGCCTTCTAGTCCCCCTCGTCCGTTTGCTTTTCCCCTTGTTCTTCCTGGTTCATTCTGAAGCTTTCCTTGTCTCTTCTGATCTCCCAGAGAGTGCGGTCAGATAGCCTACTTTCAGAGAAGCAAGCACTGCTCCCAGTCTGGGAACTTTCAGTCCAAGAGTTGAGTGGTTTCCTTAGTGTCTTTTTGTTGCATGTGATGAAAATGCCCTGTTGTTACACGCGTGTGTTTACAGATCAGAGTTTCTTCTGTCTTAGGGAGAGTGCCGTCCCCTGGGCCACTTTGGACATTGTATACAGTGTTTATTTCAAGACTGATAAATCAGAGGCTGTTATGGTATTAGGGTTATATATATATAGGAAAAATGTTCTATATATATAAAAAGTAGAAGCGGCTTGTCTTAGTTTAAAGAATAACAGCTCGAATTAAAGAGCATTTCATTAGCTTTTTAATAATAATAATAATATTCTTCACATATATATATAAAACCCTAAAACTATAATAGGCTGTCTCTCATATATATATATATATACACACATACGTACACACCCACACATATGCTGTCTCGTATATATACATATAAGTATACACACACACACACACACACACACACATGTATATAGGAGAAGGAAATGGAAACCCACTCCAATAGTCTTGCCTGGAAAACGCTATCGACTGAGGAGCCTGGCCAGCTACAGTTCCCGGAGTCGCAAAGAGCCACGCGTGACTTAGTGACTGAACAACAGCAACAGTGTGTCTACATATACACACATACATAGAAAATATGCTCCTAATATTTACAGCAATCCATTAACCTGATAAGAAATGTCCGCATCTTACAGATGCGGACGTGGACAAAAAGGAAACATGGTAAGGTCCATGTATAACAATAACCATGACTATATGTGTGTGTAGATATATATATATAATGCCATAATATACATCTCCTATCTTTGAACAGTTGCCCAGTACATAGTGGGAATTCTTTTTCTTAATTGGGAGAGGTTTACATAATACTCTCCCTGTCCTGCGTCTCTCAGCAACATTTAATGAGAAAAAAAAAAAAGTCTTGCGTTAAAAACTCTGCATAAACTCTTTTCACCTTCTTGCTCTCTTGTAGAAACACTCACTATACAGGTTTGAGAAAGGTCTTCAAGGAAATACACTAGAGTACTGTGGAGATGAGTGACAGAGACTCTGGGATCTCAGTCTAATCAATCAGCACACACGCACATGACCGGGGAAGCCGTTTAAGCAGACAGCCGTGGCATGCCCTTGATGGGCTGCTGGAGTCACCTCTGGCCGATGCTGTTTCTTTCTCCCATCTGACCGGCCTCTGAGGACAGAGCTGCTTCTTCCTGACGTGTGCGGGCTCTATCCCCCTCTTCCTGGCTCCTAGGAGGCAAAGTGATGACTACCTAAGGGCTGGCCCGTTGGCTCAGGGCCCCGGGTCTTATGAATCACCAAGTCTCATTCAAAGGAGCTACCACCGTGCAGAGACTTGATTTCAGTGCCCCAGTCTATGAACTCGAAGGGAAAAGAAGCTGAAATACGAATAGGAAAATTTAAGTCACCTTTTAGTCCTGTGCCCCTGGAGACAAACTTTTCGCTCAGAACCTGGCCTCCGGGCTTCTGAGTCTTTTGGTTTGTGTGAGGCGTCTGGAGAGAAGCCCTGAGGGAAATGTGGTGTCCTGGGTGAGAAAGGTGGTTAGCCTGAACCCCAAACACCTCCCGCCGCCGTATGCTCCTGAGCAGACCAGCGCTCGCCCTTACAAGCCAAACATCAGAACGCGTCTACCCAGTGAGGTTGGGACACTTATGCACGGGTAGCGCTATCCTATTTTTAAAAGAAGAGATGGGGGATTCCTAGGCCTTGAGGGTTTGGCAAACAAATTTAGCAAAATATTTTTGATTTGGAAATGTAGAGGACAGCCTGTCCCCAGGACATTTGTCTTTTATTTCTGTTAACATAAAATGAGTTTAAAAACAACTGCTTTTAATGCATCAAAGCTCTATTCGTTCAAAAGGGACATCAGCAAGACAAATATTAGGAAAGTAAAAGCAGATTTATCACTAGCTGGAATTAATATAGTTGTCTATAAAAGAAAGCAAGAGAACCCACAAAAATAATTAGAAGTAATGGGTGTATGTTGTTGGCAGCTAGCGATAAAATTAATACAGAGAGATCAGTTGCTTTCCTAAAAATTAAAACTGGCCTCAAATTAAATTTCAGATTAGTCACTTACTAGCTAAGTGAATATGTTCAACCTTTCTGTGTCTTTTTATTTATCTCTAAAATGCAACCAGTAATAGTTCCCATTTCAAGTAATTATTTTAAAAATAAGTGAATAGTATCTCTAAAATATTCAGCATCAAGCCTCCTATAGACTTGACTAATAAATATAACCTGTTAGTTTTAATAGGTTAAACATAAAATTAAAGTGATTTCATCCAAAATTGCCATTAAAATGTCAAAAAGTTCTTAGAACAATTTCAGGGGAAAAAATGTAGGACTGATAAGAAAACTACTAAACTTTGCCATGGGATATCAGATGGACTTTGACTTTGACTAAAGAAATATGCTACCTTTATAAATTAAGAGGCTTAATATTACAGTGATATCAGCTTAGATATGATCCATTGATTGACTAGGATTTCCTGTGTGTCTGCTTCTCTATAATGCTTAGTGTGTGTCTGTATCTCAATTACATTTATATCAACTCAGTGAAGAAAGAATTATATTGCTTAGTTTATAAAAGATTTTGCATCTTAAAGAAGGAAAAAGCACAAGTCTGTACAGCTGATAATTGGAGGAATATGAAATTGAATAAAATGTACAATTTATTTCTAATTTGAAAAATTAGCAGGCCCTTGTGAAAGTGTTAGTCACTCAATTGTGTCTGACTCTTTACAACCCAACAGACTGTAGCCCACCAGGCACCTCTATCCATGGGATTCTCCAGGCAAGAATACTGGAATGGGGTTTCATTCCTTTCTCCAGGGGATCTTCATGATCCAGGGATCAAACCCGGGTCTCCCACACTGCAGGCAGATTCTTAACCACTGAGCCACCAGGGAAGTCCCAAGAGGACTTTGAAACTGCCTAGATGGTTCAAAGTTGACCTGGAAAAGATAAATCCATGAGAACAGTCAAGGGTACTTTTCAAGCAAAGCACAGCTTATGTACAGTCGTCTCTCCAGGTATTAAAATATAAAAACATGAAAGGCAGATTAATGGTACAGAGTACCTTCAAGAAATAGGATCAAGAGTAAATGATGATTGTCTTAGCTTGTTGCTTTAAAACCAGAATCTGAGATGCATGTCCTGATCCAGATAGCTTGTTGCATCTGGAACAGTCCTGCGGGTGGGGTGGGCCACTGGGAAGGCTGAAAGCAGGGCAGGGGTGAGCTGATTGAGAGATGCTCTGTCCAGGCAACAACACAGGTAGGAGCCTGGGATGCGGTCCCACTGGGGACGCTCCAAGGAGCCACAGAGAATACAGCGTCTTCATGGAGGGACAGAAGAGCTGTGTGTTCATACAGTCTCCCGTCCCAGGCATTGGTCAGGGGTTACCCGCGGTCAAGGGTACTGTTCACTTGGCGGCCCAGGTGTGTGCTGTGTTGCAGTGGCTGAGTGGTTTCCCTGAGCATTCTATGCAACTGTGGCTGAGAAAGTCCCGGGGCTGAAAGGGAGGGAGTTGTTTCCAGAGGAAGCATGCTACAGTCCGATCCTCGTCCGCTGGTGGCTGCAGCAGTGAGCAGAGTATAAAATGGGCTGAAAGATGTGCTGATGTAAGAGAGGCATTAGATACAGTGAAGTGGTTTGTAGGAAAAGTGGCACTTCAAAAACACCGAGGAAATAGTGTTTTATTTGATTATAGTGTTAGGAAAACTGCTTAAAAGATGAATAAAACTGAAGTTTCCTAAGGTGAAGTTCCAGGTATAATAAGGTAAATGGTAGAAAATAAAATTACTAAAGGATTAGAAGAAAATTCAGGTGAGTTGTTTTTCTTTGTTTGTTTTAGTTTTTGTTTTCTAACCATCTTAGGGATGGAGCCATAATATTTAAGGCTGAAAACCATGGATGAAAATATTACAACTAATTTTTTATAGTTGTTTTTTAAAGTTAAGCCAAAATAGGTTTTGCTCTTCAAAAGTTGGCTTTTTCCCCCCCTGCAACTAAACAGTTTTATTAAATTAAATAAACGTATCTGAATTTTGACTATTTAGTTGCCAAGTACTCAAACCCACTCTCTGTACTAACATACTGCCTGTAACATTCTGTGTTCAGCACTTGGTCACTGAAAAACTTTTGATCAAAGAGAGAATCTAAACTATCCTTTAATATATAGCTTAGATCTAGACACATTTTTTTAGGATGAAAGTCCCATTTATACTCCTAAAATCTACGAGGGATGTAGATGCAAAGATTTCCTGTCTTAATTTCACTGCTATTTATATTTTTAATATGGTAATTTGAGACGTATCTTTTTTTGGTCAGAGTTGGAGAAACTGTGGTTTAGTGGTGCTGCCCACATATGCAGAAATTATTTTATTTTTGGAGAATTATAAAGTGAAGAATTTAGACAATTAGTTGAATAATTTTTATCATCACCACCCTCTCTATCCCACATGCCTAAGCATGTGCCATCAAAACCTTTTTTCTCTAAGTTATAAATATATCTAACTATTTCTCTTCTTAGCCTTGGTGGTGATACAATTCATATGTTCAGAAAGTGGGTTGATTAACATAGGGTAGCTTAAATATGGGGCTTCCCAGAGATGGCGAAGACACTGCTCAAAATGTGGGAGACCCAAGTTCTATCTCTGGGTCGGGAAGATCCCCTGGAGGAGAAAATGGCAACCTTCTCGAGTATTCTTGCCTGGGGAATCCCATGGACAGAGGAGCCGGAGGTGGGGGGCGGCACCTATAGTCCATGGGGTTGCAAAGAGTTGGATGTGACTGAGTGACTAACACTTTCATGTTAGTAAGCACTTTCATCACTGGATGCTTTGCAAGATGCCCTCAAATGTGCAATGAGTTAGAACTTTTTTTTTTTCTAATTCAAATAATTTTTCAACCTCTTCCCTATAATAGTCTCATTTTTATAGTCAATGTAAATCAGAGTAAAAACAGTTTCTAGCTTGAAGTCCTCTAGGAGACACATTAAGTTATAGGGCCAAAGCTAAGTAAAATAGAAAAAAAAACAAACAGCAACAACAAAAATAACCTTTCAGCTGTGTGATTTTCAGGAGAGTGCTATATAGACATGGTCCTAGTCATGAACCTTAGATTAAGGAATTAGTCCAAATAATATGTATGCGGTAGCCTATGTTTCTCTGAAATGGATTTCAGATCCAGTGGGATTAAAGATTTCCATTTGTGTTTTGTAACTGACTTGATTTTAATCTGCTCTGAGGACTTAGTAAACACAGGTCACGGATAAGTAAAACAACTGGACAATTATGTAAGAAAAAAAATCAGCCATAAATTGATTATCTAGTGTGCATTAAACCCAAATAAATTCTTTCTTTCTTATTTTTTTAAAAATTTTCCAGGTTTGGGGACCTTAGGGAATATGATTTGGGGCAGAATTTGTGATGCTGTTCTCCATGGGCCTCGATGGAGAACATCTTTGGGAAATAATCTACAGCTAGAATTTGTTCTGGTTTGTACTTCTTTTTCCTCTCAGCCTGTCATGTTCTTTATAATTTTATTTTTTTAGTTTAATAGTATGCAAAGACTTGAATGTACAAGGCTGTCATACTTTCCACTGGGCTTCAAAGAAAGAAAGCAGAATGAAGCTTGTTGTAAACTTTAATTTCCATTTTCTGCTTTATGTAACCTTATTTTAGTAGCTCCAGTAAAATGTAACCACATTAACCAACACTTAATTTGGACTCCATGACGAAAGAAGGCCAAAAATAGCTCAGAAACAAACAAATTTGGAAGTGTGTGCCTGCGGCCACATCAGATGTTGTCAACTCACAACTTCTCATTTGTAGGTCGAAAAAAAAGAGAGAGAGAGAGAGAGGAGGAGGAGGACTGGAGCCAGTTGCTGACAGTGTTTGGGCAATCAAGCTTCATTTTCCTTTTCTCCTATTTGGTGCTATAGTTGCTACGCAAAACTGTATAATGAAATGAAACGACATTATGAATTGGAAGGTGATGCTTCACTGAATCCAGATTGTCAACAGTATTCTGGTCAATGGCATTTTCGTGTGAAGTTTATTACATGTTCAACTTACTAAAGCCAGAGTCTCTACACAGATTAGTGAAACTATGGTAGACTCTATCCTATCTGAACACACTATGTGAGTTTGATACTAAAGACAACAGTGGGATAAATTCAATGTTCCTTAAAGGTGTAGTTAACATCTATATTTTCTTTGTACCTATTTATCAATAGACAGCTACACTGCAAAAATACCTTATAATTGTTTAATGTTTTACAGGATGCAAAATAATTTTATAGCAGTTTTTGTTGTTGTTGTTGTTCTAACAGTTGTCCATGTGATGTTTCAAAACACTATTGGTCTTGGATATTCTGATTCCAGATTCAGAGCATTTCTAGAATATCTGAATCCAATATACACACGCTATATAAAGGCATTAGGGGACTTCCCTGGAGGTCCATTGGCTGAGATTCCACGCTTCCACTGCAGCGGGCATGGGTTCAATCCCTAGGAGGGCAACTAGGATCCCACAGCCAATTTTTTTTTTTTTTAAAGAAGCATCTCAAATAAATGACTAGCTAAAATATATATATATATATATATACAGTTCTACTTTGCCTATTTAAATGCAGATAGTTGAGAGCTGTATTTTAGCAAATTAATAATAATAATAAAAAAAAACCTAATGTGTATTCAGGACCTACTTATACCAGGATGCATATTTCTGCTCCAATTATATATTGCTATACAGTCTTATTTAAGGATTCCCTCGTAGCTCAGTCAGTAAAGTATCTGTCTGCAATGCAGGAGACCTGGGTTCAATTTCAGAATCAGGAAGATCCCCTGGAGAAGGAAATGGCCACCCATGCCATTATTCTTGCCTGGAGAATCCCACGGACAGAGGAGCCTGGCAGGCTGCCGTGCATGGGGCCACCACCACGACAACCACACATAGTCTTGGAAGGACAAACTTACTGAAAACTTACCAGCTTAAAACAATAGCCATTTTCTTTATGTGGTCATGATTCTGCCATTTGGCCAACATTTTGCAACCACAGCTCATCAGCTTCAATGGCATCACTGAGGTTTATGCGCAGAAGAATTGATGCTTTTGAACTGTGGTGTTGGAGAAGACTCTTGAGAGTCCCTTGGACTGCAAGGAGATCCAACCAGTCCATTCTAAAGGAGATCAGTCCTGGGTGTTCTTTGGAAGGAATGATGCTAAAGCTGAAACTCCCATACTTTGGCCACCTCATGTGAAGAGTCGACTCATTGGAAAAGACTCTGATGCTGGGAAGGATTGGAGGCAGGAGGAGAGGGGGATGACAGAGGATGAGATGGCTGGATGGCATCACGGACTCGATGGACGTGAGTTTGAGTAAACTCCGGGAGTTGGTGATGGACAGGGAGGCCTGGCGTGCTGCAATTCATGGGGTCGCAAAGAGTCGGACACGACTGAGCGGCTGAACTGAAGTGAGGTTTATGCATGCACTTCCAAGCCGGCTCACTCGCATAGTAGGCAGGTTGATGATTGTTGGAACTCTGATATTAATATATCTGTGTCAGCCAGCCAGTTGGTTCACGTCTGAATCAATTTCTTGGTTCTTCTCCCCTAAATCCTCTCTGTGTGACTAGCTTGGGTCTCCTTGTAGCACTGAGTTCTCAGGCTCTTCCAGAGCAGACGCTTCCTAAAGGTTAGGCTCAGGACTAATCGTGTCACTTCTGCCACTTTGTACTGATTGCTGTGATCCTCAGATCTCACCCACATTCAAGGAGAGGGACTACACAAGGGCGTGAATATCAGGAGGTGTGTTTCACGGGAGCCAGCAGTGTGGCACTCAGAAACCCGTCCACAAATGTCCACAGTTTTACCCCTAGTGACCCTACCCTGGAGATCACCCAGATGCTTGTCAGTGGATAAATGGCTAAACAAACTATAGTGCATCTATACTTGTGAATACTATTCAACAATAACAAGGAGGACAACGAACTGGCTGGCTGACACAGATATATTAATATCAGAGTTCCAACAATCATCAACCTGCCCACCACACTGCAGATGTGATAAAACTGAACAGAGCTACATACATACACACACACACACACACACACACACACACACACATTTAAATATATACACAGTTAAGTGTGAGGTTCTGTAGGTTGTACCAATGTCGATTTCCTACTTGTGATACTGAATTCTAGTTTTAGGAGGTACAGATATTGGAGGAGGCTGGGAGAAAGTTGTTTGAGACTTCCCTGTACATTTTCTTTGTAACTTCCTATGAAGCTTTTAGTGTTTTAAAATTAAAAGTAAAGGGGAAGAAAATGCCCCTTGGATTCAAAAGAGGGATCAGGGGAAATCTGTACAACCAGAGGACTTTGGGTCCACCCTGGATACCCGTCTTGTAACGTTCCTAGGATTTGGCCTATATTCAGGTGTGGTGAGTCCGACGCATAGGAGAAGATTGCTGCTGCAGAGATAGTTGGTTACCCACAGCTCTCAACAGGAGGGAGCGGAAGCCATGGTTCATAGCACATGGGAAAGCAAGGAGGTCCATCGGGAGGCAGGCAGAGACTGGGGAAAGCTTGGACCAGAGCCTTTATTGTCACTGCAGCAGAAAGGGGTGAGGCAGGTAAGCAGCTGAGCAGGCTTAGACTTGGATCCTTTGACAAATGCTGGCAGGCCCAGGGCAAAGGGGCTGGCGCCAAGTTGTGCTGTCTCTGGCCTTTATGTTGTTGTTGTTTTCTAGTCGCTAAGTCATGCCCGACTCTGTGGCCCCATGTACGGCAGCCTGCTAAGCTCCTCTGTCCATGGGATTCTCCAGGCAAGAATAGTGGAGGGGGTTGTCATTTCCTTCTCCAGGGGATCCTCCCAACCCAGGGACTGAACCTGAGTCTTCTGCACTGGCAGGCAGATTCTTTACCTCTGAGTCATCAGGAAAGCCCAGAGCACCCCTCGTCACTTTATAAATTAAAAATAATCCATAAATACCAACTTTCTCCAAATTAGATGGGAGAACAGTGTTTCAGGAGTTGTAGAGATGGGAAGATGGACAGCTCCCTCCAAAATGAAAGCGGCCGTTTGGGAGAGCTCGTAAGGATTGCTTAGTTTTAGTCAACATCACACGTTGAAAACAGGCTTGATAAAACCCCAAACTAAATACATTTTCTCAGAAAATCGAGATACAAGTGATCCACTTTAATAGTAGTCTGAAGTCAGAAGACTTTACGATTGTCCTCTATTTTTTGCAATATGATATGCAATTAATTCTTCCTTAACGAAACACATTGATTAAAATTTCATTATGTCAACATCTCACAATAAAGCCGGGTCCAGGGAACCCCTTTCTTTTCACTTATTTAAGTCTTTATAATTAATTCTGGATTTATGTCATTTGCTGGTCAATGTTACAGTCACCTTACTAACTACTTAAGCAATTTGAGAGCTGTCGGAGCTCACAGGAACCACTGAAGCCATGGGTGCTAACCCACACTTCTAATCTAATCCTTATTTTTGCGAAGTTTCATTTTCCCATGCTGTGGCATTTTCTTTTAGCCAACTAATTAAAAGTTAATGTTTTCATTTTATGCACAACAGTAATTCTGAGTTTAGATTTCGGCTGGACAGATGGGGTGGCATAATTCCGTTCAGTACAAAGCCTGGCAACACTTTTTTTTTTCCTTTATTTTTTTTCTATTTCAGTCCCCAAAACGATTTTGTGGTAATTGAGAAACCCAAAAGTATTAGGTGATTGTTGTTTTAGTGACTAACTCATGTCCAATCCTTTTGGGATTACATGGACTGTATCCTGACAGGCTTTCCTGTCCTTCACTGTCTCCCCAGGTTTGCTCACATTCATGTCCATTGAGTGGGTGATGCCATCCAACCATCTCATCCTCTGTCGCTCCCTTCTCTACCTGCCCTCAATCTTTCCCTGTATCAGGGTTTTTTTTTTTCCCAATGAGTCAGCTCTTCGCATCAGGTGGCCAAATTGTCTGTAGAGTCAAAGCTATGGTGTTGCACCATATATAAACATGCAGAATTTTCACTGAATTTTAAAAACATGTTCATGTTCATCAAATGCTTCAAAAATGACTCCTTTCAGGGCAGATTTTAAATGTCCTCACCGCTGAAAGAAGTGGGGACTTTGTGAGATGATGGTGGTGTCAGCTCACCACAAGGCTGTCATTGTTTTGCAGTATGTAAGTGTATGAAATCAACAGGCACACAGCCCATGCGTACAGAGAGTGATGTGTCAATGATAACAAAACTGGGGAGGAAAACCAGTAGCATGAGTTATCTAAACGTATTTTCCATTGTCCTCCACATCTCAGAATAGTTTGGGAATGAGACCTGGGGTCAAATTCTGGGGCTTTTCCTTTGTCTAGAAGTGCCACCGTAAGCTCCATCGTTGGGAAGGTCACTCAGTTCAGTTCAGTCCTCAGTCGTGTCCGACTCTTTACGACCCTATGAACTGCAGCACGCCAGGCCTCCCTGTCCATCAGCAACTCCCGGAGTTTACCCAAGCTCATGTCCATTGAGTCAGGGATGCCATCCAACCATCTCATCCTCTGTCGTCCCCTTCTCCTCCCGCCTTCAATCTTTCCCAGCATCAGGGTCTTTTCCAATGAGTCAACTCTTCACATCAGGTGGCCAAAGTATTGGAGTTTCAGCTTCAACATCAGTCCTTTCAATGAACACCCAGGACCGATCTCCTTTAGGATAGACAGGTTGGATCTCCTTGCAGTCCAAGGGACTTTCAAGAGCCTTCTCCAACACCACAGTTCAAAAGCATTAATTCTTCGGGGCTCAGCTTTCTTCACAGTCCAACTCTCACATCCATACATGACCACTGGAAAAACCATAGCCTTGACTAGATGGACCTTTGTTGACAAAGTAATGTCTCTGCTTTATAATATGCTGTCTAGGTTGGTCATAACTTTCCTTCCAAGGAGTAAGCGTCTTTTACTTTCATGGCTGCAATCACCATCTGCAGTGATTTTGGAGCCCCCCAAAATAAAGCCAAAACAACACCCAGTTGTGGATGTGACTGATGGTAGAAGCAAGGGAAGGTCACTGTCAAGTCTCTAAACATGCCTGCCACGTGAGATCTCTGGGAAGATTCAGGGGATGGGGGGATTTATCTTTCTTCAACATGCACTAACCTTGTCTTAAAGTTTTTCTTGAAGCTGAGCACTTTGAGAGGAAAATGCAAAACCAACAATAGCCTTATCGTGCATCTCCTCCATTCTTGGTGTTTACAAAGCTCCAGCTCCTTCCTCATCAAACTACAGGACTTGGTCTCCTCTGTCTCCTGCAGTAGCCAGACTCAGACAGGTGTGCTTATTCCTTTCCTTCTGGAAATCTTAGGAGGATTCCTTTTCTGGACTTCTCCCCAATTCCTGTCTGTCAACACAAGTTCCATCCTACCACTGAGGCTCAGGTCAGTCCTCTGGAGTTATCAGGTCCTGGGTAGAGAAGTTTCCTCTCTCTGAAGAGTGTTTAATATCATTGCCCCTGAAGCTGATGCTACGTTCTCTTATTATTTTCGATTCATTCTGCACCAGGCCTTGGTTTCGGCACTAGGGACCTTCCATCTTTCTTGTGGCAGGTGGGATCTTTAGTTGCAGCATGTGAACTCCTAGTTGCTGCACCTGGGATCTAGCTCCCTGACCAGGGACCTACCCCGAGTCCCCTGCGTTGCATCTTAGCCTCTGGACCACCAGGAAAGTCCCGGATGTTTCTTCTAGAGATGCTCTTCCATGTTGGATTATCAGTTCATGTCATTTGATCTTGAAACAAGTTAAACACCCTGCTTCCAGGGTGAGAGCCAGGATTTTTTCTTTTCTTTAGTCTTTTGATCTACATCAATTGTATAGGCTAGGAATTCATGATACAACCAGAGGGAAATAGTTTCCCTTCATTATTTATTCTTATCTCACATTTTTCTAAAAAGGTTTTTTTTTTTTTAATTTACATATGTTTCTTTCCTTTTTCTCTTTATTTCTTTTCTTTCACCTTTGATTAAAAAAGGTTTTAAGGTAGCTTCCAAGGCAGTGCATCTGAACCTGAGTAATATATTATTTTGTTACATGTGGCTTTGCACCGCACACCTCCACAATGCTGGAGGCCATTTTTATTCTGTTTAACTTCCTGCTGGTCCTATGTGTTAAGAGGCTGTATGTCACTGCTCCATAGGTTACAGGAAAACAGACCTTACTCTGAAATAGTTTTCTTTCCTGTACTTTCTCCCCAGGATGCCTCTCATCACTTGGAAAGAATTCTTTTCTGTTCCCTGAGTCAGTACTTTAATCATACATCTTTGCGACCTTGATCTCCAGTTTAATGGATACACTGAATCGGATTATTTTGGAGGGCAGTCACAGGTCAATATCTGAGAAAGGTGGATAGATCCCATGTTTTATCAAATGTTAATGTGTGTGTGTGTGTGTGTGTGCGCAATCAATCACGTCCGACTCTCTGCGACCACATGAACCATAGCCCACCAGGCTCCTCTGTCCATGGGAATCTCCAGGCAAGGCTACTGGAGTGGGTTGCCATGCCCTCCTCCAGGGGATCTTCCCGAGCCGGAGGTCGAACCCCACACATGTCTTTTGTCTCTTGCATTGTCAGGCAGATTCTTTACTAGCGCACCTCTGTGGAATTCTCCATGAATTCCATTTGGAATTATCTATGGATCCAGCCGAGATGATATTTGCAACGGGGAAGCAAATAGAAAATGAATTTCCACGAGGAATGGTCCAATAGTTTACATAGGAACTGATGCCTGTCTGTTCTCAGATTGTACTTGGAATTCCAAGCAGGTTGACGGCAAAAAAGAAAATAGCTTCCAAGTCCCTAGAAAGAGCTATAATGCAAAAATAGATCTCTCCAACACGGGACCGTGGAAAGGATTTATTAAATAGCTTAACTTTTATTTGCATTGATAAACGAGGCTTTCTGAAAAGGGATTTTCTCTTCTTGCACTGGGCTCCTGAGCGCGCCAGCTGCAGATGCCCGGGGGGTTTGCAGCGTCCCTGTGAGAACGCGGCTGGGGGAGGCTTCTCGCCGGGTCCCCCCCGCCCGCCCCATCCAGGTGTGGAGGCTCAGGATGTGCGGCTGCCCCCCTCAGCTGCACAGGATGGGCCCTCACCCACACTGTCAGCACCTCGCGGACCGGAGAAGGCCCTCTTTGTGCCCTTCCTCAAGGCACCTCAGTGTTGCCATCTCATTCTGTTTCAAATTAACATGGGCGGTGATTTCCGCTGGTTATCCTGTGTCAAAGGAACTCTATAGCCTTCAACTGTTCTCCGCTTGCAGGCCATTCTGGGAGGCTGTTAAGATATGCAAATCACGTTGTCTCAGCGTGCTCTCATAGGGAATTTTTTTTTCCCCTTCCTCTTAGCAAATCTAAAAGAGAATGTTCGAGTTTGGCTCTTAACACCAGAGGGGAAAGGAAGAGTGATTCAGGTTCTCCCACTGAATCTCCTCTTCAGGACAGATCTTTGCAATGAGGTTGAATGTTAACACTTGGAAAATATTGTGGGAACCAGTGAAAACAGGGTACGACCACTAAACAGGAATCTTTGCACATATTGGGAAACTGACTTCATCATTTATGTGTTTGCCAAGTATTTCGCTAGAAAATGAAATGTTGCCACGAACGGAATCCTGCTCATCTGATCTTTAAGCGGCTGTGATAAATGATCAAGTCTTATCTCTTTGACCTAATGGTGTAAGAATACAGAGCGGGTCAGGCCGGCCCAAGTTCAGATGTTTACATCCATTGACGATGTGATCTAAGTTACTTAAAATCTCTTAAGTTTCAGTTTCCTCATCTCTAAAATCAATAGTATCAGACCTAGGTCGCAGTGCTGTTGCCAGCCTAGCATGGGATAATATTCCTGCCACGTGGTCATCATTCTTTCTGAGAAGATAATTGCCGTTGCTATTTTATTGCTTTGGAAAAATAAGTAGTTAATTGAATATTGCACATCCTGAGTCGTATTGGGGA